>NW_025920169.1:76938-202688 GCF_902686445.1 Sciurus carolinensis | reverse complement strand
TGTACTAATGAATTAAAGTTTTCCTATTGTACAGTCAGATGATGCACACACCAGTGGCTCACATGGAAATGTCAATCCTTGAGCACTTGGTCCCTTCTATCCCCCTAAGAACCTGTGTGCCCCTCTGCTGCCAGCCTAACGAGTAAGTACTGATACACACTGCCCACAGACAAAGCAATTCCATGTCCCAGATGCATCTTTTCTATCAATTATAACAAAAAGTTATTTACATATTGGCTAATTCACTGGCTCTACTTTCCTTTTTATTTTTTGACTTTCTTCTACCCATTACCAACCTGCCACTTGCCTAATGCCTCTGTTTTCATATTTAGGTGGGAGTTCTTACAAAGAAGGGCTCATTTGTCATCCCTTACACAGAAAAAAGAAATCAGTTAATGCCCAGATAAGTGGTAAACATGAGAACAACATATGATTTACCCACTTCTACACTGCATCTCTTGAGGACATCCATCAAAATCAACAAGAGTCTCTACAAGTGCTCCATACCTTTTCACACTGAAGCTCCAAGGATAGTGAGAGTGTACATCATAAATTCCCCCATTTCAACTGAATACTATCAGCAGAAACTAACATGGATTCAACCCTAAATCCTACCATTTTTTGTCAAGTCATAAGCAAGACAGTGCAAAGAAAAACTGACTAGGAAACTCAGGGTCAAGGGTGCTCAAAAAGCCTCATCTTGGGAAGAGCCAGGGAGGTGTCAAGCCAGTTCTGGTACTGGATCTTACCTATCATCTCAGGTAGCCAGATGATTTCAAGAAATACAAACAGGCAAGGACAAGCGGTGCTGGCTCTAAGGGTCTGAGCTCTCAGGACACATATTTGATAGCAGAAAGAAAATACTGAATCTTTCTTTTGGTATGTTTTAGTTTTCACTCTCAAGATTTGTTACAATGAGAAAAGGGCTGAAATTCATATCCCTGATCTCTCAATGATTCAGTTGCATTCAATTACACTGAGGATAATGCCTCACTTGGTTACCAATGCTCCTGTGATATGAGAAAAAAAATGGGAGAGCTCCTCTATCCAGGAAGAAGGGGCAGGCATTGTGGAGTTCAGGTGTGAAAGGCTAGAGGATTCCATGCTCCAGATGGAGAACGGTTGATTTCACTCTCCAGAGGAGTTTTAGGAGCCTTGAGCAACATGGAGTTTGAGGAGTGTCTCCGGTGACCTGGTGCTCGCCCCTTAGATTCCGCCTGAGTTCACAGAGGAAAGGCCTGACAGAAACAGGGCATAACAGCTCCCATGGCAACCAGAGAAGCTTCTGCTCCTGGCTGCTTCAGACCAAGATTGAAAACAAGCACCAGCTCAGTTGCAATGGTCAGAGGAAAGAATACGAGAGTGAGTACCAGGGAACTATGGTTTTCCAAAATGTGATTCTAACCACTTAGGCCAGGAGAGCAGAGCCCAGTTGTCCATGGATCCCTCCAGGACCAGGAAGGACAAGGAACTCCTCTGAAGCTTGAAAGCTCACACTAAACTTCAGGTTCATTAGGTTTTGCTGCACTAATTTGGCCTACACTGGGCATCATGACAGCAGGCAGTTATCCCCCACAAGTTCCAGTGGGCCTGTTTGGATGGAGGTGTGCTTGGGGACACGTGGATCCCCAAACTGACCACCGGCTCCAGTGCTATTTCTTTCCTAACCCTCACCTCCAGGACTGGACACACCCGGAATATCCTAGTTAGGAAACAAGCCCAGGGCCCTAGCAACCACACCATATGATGACTGATGACAGCTGCTCATGTCAGTGGAATACACAGTGAGTATTCTGGGTTAAGTGATTTTTGAATTGGGACACTTCACACGCAATCTTGTAGGTTGCTTCCTTTTTCCTAGAACATTCAGTCTGGTGACATCTGGAACCTGGGAAGTAGGTCTTTTCGGTGAAGGCAGATGAATCTTCTGAAGGCTTAAGTCATGTCCTGTGAGTCCTTCACTCAGGATGTTGGACAGAGCATAGGATTGTGCTGACTTGCCAGGAGAGATATTCTGTGCTCACTACACCTGCAAGTCCACACCTTCTTGCCTGTGGCCTTACAAACAAGATGCACTCATAAATTTACCTGATGAGAAATTCTAGGGACACCTGAACACACCTCGAGATGCAAAAATGACTGGTCTATCTGTGTTCACACATGTGTTCTTTCTCTTGACCAGACTAGTGCCAACCTGGCACAAGGTCCTGTGGAAAATTTCCACCAGTCCTCTTAACAGCCCTGGGAGGATGCTGATTACAAGTCAGTGGATCATAGAAGAGCCTGCTGATGGCTCAAGGAACACACAGCATCACGTGGAATAACTCCAGATTGGAACGTGCACCATGCTGAAAGGGCTAAGATGAAAAGCTTGCAAGATGAATATTCAAAGAGGGAGAGCAATGGCATTGTGTTGGCACTGAAAGCACAAGGCTGTTGATGCTGAAAGCCTACTTCAATGAAGAGACATTATAAAACTATACAGCCATCATCGTCCACCCTCAAATTCCATGATATGTCTTCATATTCAACATACTCTACAAATACCGGAAGTCGTACTTGCAAGTTCATTCTGTAAGCATCCATCTTTACAGACCAAAGTCCCCTTGCAAGGACCTCAAAGCCCTTGCAACTCATGGCTTTGTCTTGTTGCTCTCAAGGGACAGCTGATTAGACATAGCTTTTCTGGCACAAGAACCATGAGATAAGGCTTTCTTTAAAACACAACACTTATACCCATGAACTACCATTTAAATGATTTGAATTTGGAATATGCAGCACTGAACCCAGCTCTCGAAACAAAACTGCACCACAACATCACGAATGTAAACATAAACAGCTCTGCTAAGTGGCAAAAGTGAAGACCCTATCTGGGCAAAACCTGAATATCAATACAGGAGTGTTTCAAGAATATCTGAATGTGGGATGGGACTTGCTGAGCAACAAACTTGTACCACAGGCATTTGCAAATCATCAATTGCTTTTCATTTCTTGACTTGCTTCTACCCACCACCAACCTGCAACATGCCTGATATCTCTGTTTTTTTTTTCTTTCGGAGTGAGTACTTGCAATGATTTTTTTTTCTCCTTACCCTACAAAGCACATTTCAAAAATTCCCAGATCCATGATAAACATGAGAACAATATATATTTTTCCCACATCTACAGTTTATCTATTGATGACATTCATCAAAATTAACAAGAGTTTTCACATGTACTCCGTTCCTTTTGATACTGGAACTCCAGTAATAGTGGGATAGTAGGTGTTAAATTCCCCCATTTCTTCTGAATGCTCTCAGCTGTAACTACTATGGATTCAACCCCAAATCATACCATTTTTTATCAAGTCATATTCAAGCCAATGCACAGTAAAATTTACTAAAAATATCAGGGCCAAGTTCAGTTGTCTTTTGTCTTCACATGTTGGTATTCCAGTTAACCTTGTTGTTCACATGGAAATTACTCTGGTGTGGAAGTCTTCTTCATTGGCAGTCTGGGATTTTTTCCAAAAAGCCTCAGAACTAGCAAGAACCAGTAGGTGTCATTTTGAATTTCCTGCCACTGCAACCTTGTGCACATTGCCTATCAGGAGAAGTTGCTGGAAAAGATGGGCATAGCATACTCATGAGTGAGAAATAGCTTCTGTACTCATGTTATTTGAAAGATGTAAATGAACACATCCTCTTAAGAAATGCAGGTGAATGGGGATGCAGTGCTCCCTTCAAGGGCAGCTCCTAGCTGAAAGGTGTCAATGGAAATTGCTTGCAGGTGAAACTGATAGTTCTTAAACCGTGTTGATTACAATGAATAAAAGGTTAGCATGATGGAAGGATGGCTCTCTCAGAAGTGTGTTTTTTGTTTTTTTTTTTTTGGTTTTTTGTGTTGTTTGTTTTTTGTTTTTTTAATCCATGGTGCTGGGGATTTGAACCCCATTCTTTCCATTTACAAAGCAAGCACCCTACTGGATGGGCTATATCATTAGCACAGGGATAGCTCCTTTAAGGTACTTAACTTGATCCCTTCAGGTTCTGTGTCTGTGAAGTTCTGTGCAGAGAAGCATACCTTGACAAAGCCAATCAATGACTAAGGAAATCTTAATTTTCCTTTTCACAACAATCTTCCAAATAACCATTTTTGCATGTCAAGAACCACAGTTTAGATGTTTGTCCTGAGGGAAAATTATCCCATCTTTACTTAAGGAGGATACTTGTTGTAGCTGATCTCTGAGTAGAAATTATGTCAGTGATCAATGGAGGACAGAGCATGAGGAGAAGCAGGACTATGTGGGTATTAGAATATGTTCAGCTTGTTAGTATGAAAGATTTTGGCAATCATTCCCAATTGCCTCCCCAGCCATTACATTCACAATCTACTGACACCTTCCTTGAGTTCTTTTCCTTACTTTTCTTTTTGGCATTTTACTTGGAAAATTCTAACCAGCAGAGTGCTGTGGAAAATGAATAAGCCAGTGCTGGTTGTGGATTTTCCCTAACATCTCAGGTATGAGTAAGGTAGAGAAATGTGCTCCTCTGGGTAGAGCCAGTTTCTTTCAATGAGGGAATGCCTCATCAACTTAGCCAGATGATGTCAGGAAATATAATCAGGCAAAGGCAAGTGGTGATGGCTCTTGGAGTCTCGCTTCCCAGGACCCGTATTTGCTGGTAGAAAGGAAATTTTCCTCATCTAATTTCAATCTTGATCTCTGTATGTTTGTAGGTTTTACTCTCAAGATTTTTTACAGTGAAATAAGGACTGAAATTCATATCCTTGATCTCTCAATGATTCAGTTGCACCAGTTCCACTGAAGACAATGTGTCACTTGGTTACCAGTGCTCCTGTGACTTGAGAGCAAAAATGTGAGATCTCCTGTAATCCAGGTGGAAGGGGCAGGCATCCAACTGGTCAGGTGTGAATAACTAGGGGATTCCAGGCTTCTGTTGGAGAACAGTTGGTTTTTCTCTCCAGAGAGCTTTTCCAAGCTTGGGCAACATGGAGTTTGAGGAGTGACTCTTGTGACCTGGAACCCACACTGCAGATTCTTTCATGAGGTCACAGAGAAAAGGCCTGACAGCACCATGGTGTCACAGTTTCCATGGCAAACAGAAATTCTTCTGCTCTGTAGAGAAAAATGGAGTCTTGTTTAAGAGTGCTTTCAAAAAGTGAAATCAGGGTAAGGAGTAAACAACTTGCATGAGAAACTTAGTGGTCTAGGCAGTGCCCCTGTTCAAGGACCAATAAGCTCTCTGTCCAGAAACATTAAAAAAGAAAAAAAAAACTTAAATACATCTGTTTTCTGCTCTCAAGTCCTGGCTCCTGGCCAGATCCAGGTCTGGAGACCAAATATACTGATGGCAATGAGTCCAGTGGCTCCAGACAATAACTTTATATGTTTACTCCAGTGTATTTAAGAGAGATGAGAAGAGTTCAAAGGTGTCAAAAATGCTTTCTTTGGTTATGTATGCTGTGAAATGCCCGTGATATCTCTGAGTTGGTATGCTACCTGGGATGGTTCTTCTTTTGTATATACGTTATGTCTTAGTAAATGCTATCTTTTCCTATACAGCTTGTGGTGATACATTCAGCAGATCAGCCCATATAAATTATAAGTCTGTGCACACCAACGGGAAATACGTTCCTAGACAAATTGGCATAGTTGGCAGGATCCACTGGGGTGCCAAAGCAATGCAACTGTTTAAGAAAAAGGAAGAGTTAGATGTGTCGTATGTGATATTTCTGGATGAGAAGATGCTGAGTTTAGCTCCTTGGCTCTGGAATTGGCCATAGGGACTGGTTTGGGGGAACATTGGGATGTTAAATTACAAACGGCTGATCCCCCTCAAGTGATTGAGGTTTTGCAGACTGTGCCAGTAGATAAAGGCAAAAAATTTACTGCTATTCCTCATCGAGAATGGGTTCTGTTGTCCACCTGTCAGAAAAAGTGCTTGCAGACACAAGATTTATTGCAGGAAAAACTAGCTATGGAAAAGGAGGTCACTGAACTACAAAGTACAATGACTTTGCTGCAATGTCAGAATTTCATTTTGGGAGATCAGGCTCGGAATTATCAGAATGTAGCTGAGAAGGCTACAGTGTGATATGCTAAATATAAATATAAAAAACAGTAAGGTAAATGTGAAGAAAGTATATGCCATAGTTGCTACTGCTAAGGCTGATTGGGATCCTGATACATGGGATGGGGACATTTGGCATGATACTGAGGATGATGATGATGTGAACTGGTATACTTTGGATGATGAGATTCATAAAGATGATGAACAGAAATATCCTCCAGTTTTGCAAGGAAAACCTTTATCTAGGAGACATGAAAAAGTGCAGTCCAATGGGAGGTGAGAGTTTTATATTGTACAGGAGGACTTTGCACAGCAAGAAATAAATGATATCTTAACAAAGTTTACTCAGAGGTCTAATGAGAAATTGCTGGACTGGATGATTAGCATAACTGATGCTGGTGCTGGTAGTATTCAAATTGGTCAACAAGATGTTTAATATTTATAACTGTATCTACTGAACCATTTGTCCAAATGGTAATACGTGATCAGCAGTATACTCAGGATATGACCTCCTTATTAGCTTTAGCAGCTAGAGGATGTATTGGACAATATCCCTCTAATTCTTCATGGCCCACTGAAACTAAACCATTGTACACTTTGAGAGATGAAATTTATATATTGAAGGGAGAAACAATGAAGACAGCTACTATGATAGGAACCGCTGATCAGTATTTGGCTGGATCTTTAACTGCTCCACAGCATAATGCTGTGGTTAGAACTGCTTCCCCTGCTTATAAAATTTGATCATGACTTTACTTCTTGCTGAAATGGGCAACCCTATTGAACAGATTATGGAAAAAATGGCTGAGTTATGAGATATGGGGGAATGGAATTCACCAAAGCAAAACGATCCTGGAAGAAATGACTCAAAGAATAATGGAGGTAACTGTGTTCCTAGGAAAGAGATGTTTCAAGCATTATTAAAAGTAGGAGTTAAACCTAAAAAGTTAGATGGAATAACAACAAAGGATATGTGACAGATGTACAAGGACAGAGTAAAATGGTTTAATCAAGTAGATATAAAGAAAGAAAATGATTCTACTCTTGATCAAAAAATTAACACTTTCCTCTCAGATTCAGGACTGTACCCCTTTGCAGATTTGCAAAAACTGGAATAGAGTTTGGGCCAACCTCCAGTATCCAGGGTAAACATAGTTTGAAAAAATTATAGACCTCATGTTCCTATAATAATTTTTTTGAAAAATGGATCCCTACCCATGCCAGTGCTCTGGTGGATACTGGAGTGGAGGCCTCCTTAATCTTTGGAAACACTAATAATTTTAAAGGGGCCCCCATAACAATATCAGGATTGGGAGGAACAGAAATTCATGTCAAACAAACTAAAATATGGATAAGTATTGGAAACTTACCTACACAAAAATGTTCTATTGTAATAGTCCCCATCCCTCAATATGTAATTGGAACAGATATAATTCAAAGAATGTCATTAAAATTGACAGATGAAATATACAACTTTGCTATTAGAACAATACTTAAAGTAAACTCTTCTGCTGTTATAGTGGGGAAGGTACAAGTGCCTCCATTAAAACTTCCTGAACCTACTAAAATGATTACATGTGAACAATATTGTATTCCAGGGGGCCATAAAGAAATTGGGGATTATATACAAAAATATGTTCAGGCTGGGGTAATGGTACCGATAACTACAGAATGGAATAATTCTATTTGGACAGTGTGCAAATCTGATGGAACTTGAAGGATAACTGTGGATTATAGAGAGTTAAATAAAGTAACTCCTCCTTTACAGGTTGCTGTTCTATATACCATTAACTTCATAGAACTTATACAATCACATCCTTACCAGGTATGCAACTACATGGTATGCAGTTTTAGATTTAGATAATACTTTCTGCATTATTCCTATAGATCCTACTCAATGGGAATACTTTACCTTTACATGGCAAGGGAGACAATATACTTTACTCACTTACCTCAAGGATATAAACATAGTCCTACCATTAGTCATAGAATTGTAGCTGAACATTTAGATGACTTTACTAAGGATTCTTCTATTTTGTTAACCCACTATATTGATGATATATTAATACAATGAAAGAATAAAAAACAAGTACAAACCTGATTGGAACAATTATTAGATCATTTACAAGAAAGGGGGTGGAAAATTAACCCAGATAAAATTCAGGATCCTTCACAAACTGTTAAATTTTTAGGAAATATTTGAAAAATGGTACATCACTCAATATTACCCAAAGCTTGTCAAAAAATACTAAATTTTCCAACTCAAACAAATAAAAAAGAAGCACAGAAATTTACTAGATTATTTGGGTTTTGGAGAAATCATATCCCTCATTTAGGACAAATACTTCATCCATTATATAAAGTAACATGGAAAAAGTATGAATTTGATTGAGGTAATAAATAAGAGCATGCATTTCAGGCAGCTAAGATTGTTATTCAAACAGCTATGAATCTTTGGACAGTGCAGGAAGGGCCCCTATAATTAATGGTAACAGTAGATGATGACTATACAAATTGGAGTCTCTGGCAAATGCAACAGAGGAGAAGAGTTCCTCTAGGATTCTGGTCAAGAAAATTACCTGAAGCTGGAATACAATATACTCCTTTTGAGCAATAATTATTGGCTGTTTATTGGGCATTAGTGGATACTGAGGAGTTAACAATAAATCATGATGTGGTTATATGATGTCATATTCCTATCATGACTTGGATAATGAGTAATCCTATATCTCATAAAATTGGACAAGCTCAGGAGTCAAACATTATAAAATGGAAATGGAACATACAAAATAGAGCTAAAGCAGGACCTGCAGGTATATTACAATTACATAAACTTATAGCAAATTTGCCTGATGCACAATTACCTGAAGTATCTAGTAAAAAACTAAGAAAACAGTCTCCTTTTAAATATAATAAAAGATATGATAAAAATTAACACCTACACAACAAGAACATGCATGGTTTGCAGATGAATCAGCCAAATATACAGGAAATGAATGTTATTGGAGGGCCACAGCTTTTAATCCATCTAATAAAAAGATATTAGAAAAACAGGGTAAGGGACAAAGTAGTCAATATGCTGAATTATGTGCAGTTTTCCTGGCTTTACAATATAAAGAGGGAAAGAAATGTCATTTGTTTACAGATTCCTGGGCTATAACAAATGGATTAACTACTTGGTTACCTAAATGGTATAAAAATGATTAAAAAATAAGGGATAAACAATTATGGGGAACAGAAATATAAAAAAAGTATTTAAAAATACTTAAATGTACTAATGTGTCTGTGTTTCATGTGGATGCTCATTCTCAGAGAGACACCCCAGAACGTGAGTATAATACAACAGTGGACAATCTGCCTAAAATAACCATTTTTGAAGAAAACACCTCCCAGTCTACAAAAGATAAAATTATCCAGTTGGCTAAATGGGTTCATCAAAAGACAGGACATGCCAGACCTTCTGCTATGTACAGGTGAGTTTGTGAATGACGAATATATATTCCATTATCTAAACTTAAGGAAACAGTTATGCAATGTCCCATTTGTCAATTGGATAAAGCTCAGTCAGTACCTCCCATTGTCACTGGAGAATTAAGTAGAGAAACTCATCCAGGTCAGATTTGGCAAATAGGTTGTATAGGACCTCTACTCATGTCTAGAAGATTTAGATATATTTGTACTTGTGTAGCTACATATTCTGGGGTGTTAGTAGATTGTGCATATAGAGATGGTACACAAAGGAATATTATTAGAACTTTAGACATAATAACTTTATATTATGAAACACCTTTACAAATCCAAAGTGAAAATGACTCTCATTTTAAAGAAAAAATTAATACAATTACACTGCCAAGAAAATAGTATTGAATGGATATTTTGTATTGGTTTTTATCCACAGGCTGCAGGTCTTTTAAATGGTCTTTTAAAGAAAAATCTAAGAAAACTGGGAAATGGTAAATATGTACAGTGGAAAGATAATTTATTTACAGCTTTAAATCAATTAAATAATCAAATATTAACCAAATCAGGAACTCCCTTGTCTCAAATGATGACTCCAAATTTACAAGTTTGGGAAGCTGAAATTTCTCATATAAAATGGTGGGCCTTACATCCTAAAGCCCAACTTTCCTGGCAAGGCACTCCTTCTTCTGCTGGTTATGACTTGTGTAGTGTAATAGATGTTCTTATCCCTCCAAATCAAACTCAAATAATACCAATAGGTCTGGGGATTAAAATCCTTCCCCAGCAATTTGGGCACATTGCTGCTTGATCTAGCCTGGCCATACAAGGAATCCAAATCATGGCTGGGGTAATTGACTCTGATTATCAAGTAAAAATTAAAGTTATATTATATAATGCATCTCCTGACCCATTCCAAGTTAAAGCTGAAATGCAAGTTGCTCAAGTAATTATAATACCTTGTATAATACACAATCAATGGACTCAAATAAAACAGTCTAGTCAGGATAACAATAGGAAAGATGGTTTTGGATCAACAGATATCATTGCAGGGACCAAAGTATGGATAAAACAATAAGAAACTGATGTTCTTATAGCTGCAGAAATAATAACACAGGGAAAGGATAATACAGTAATAGTTATGATTCCTGGCAGTAAACAACCTAAAATATTACCTACTAACCATCTATTTTTACAGAACTAGGTTATGAGCTGGATATTCATGACAAGTCCTTTAATGTGGGCCTGGACTTCCAGAATAAAACTTCATGCACCATCAAACAGCTCCTTGATCATATGGTATTGGAGGCACAAGATAATTTTACCTACTAAGCTAATAAAAAATGTAACTTTACTAATGTGACTATGAGTGGACAAAACATAACTGGATGGAAGGGAAAATCATCTGTATATAGATTAATATTCTCCAGTAGTAATGAAATACAAGTAAATATTACCTCTAAAGTATTAAGATGTTGTAAAATTTCCACATTAAAATTACAATTCAAATATAAATATCATTTGACACAAGCCATAAATAATTACAGTATCAATGGTACAAAGTATTTTGCATTTTTTTTACTTGCCCAAATGATCACACTTTTTATTTAACTTTATATGGTGAGACTGCTCTTACTCATTTTTAAATATTCCTGCAAGAATAATGATTTAATGCAGTTGTTGCTCAATATTTCCTCTCAGGAGGATAAGAATCATTTACAGTTTTACAATGATAAAAATTCTTAAATAAGCATTAAATAAAGAACAAAGATGTTCTATACTTTTGAGATTGATTGTATCTGTTTAATACGGATTCACTGGCTGTGGATGGGATTCATCTGCATCTTCTTTACTATGAGGTTTACTTTGGGGAGTTCCAGGGACAATATTTCTTATAACCCTTGATGAATCCATGTTGTACATCTTTTTCAAATGTTGGCATCTTTATTTGTATGAAAAGTCCATAGACTGAAAAAAAAGGTCTACTAAACAATAACTAAACGAAGGTGCTTGAACCACCAATCTAAATTTTTAATTTAAGATAAAATTCTACTGTTAATCAAAAAATTCAAAGGTAAATAAAAGGAAAGCTATAATAAGTTTACATTATTTTCACATCATTAGGAATAATTAGAAAATAAAATATTAGACTTATCAATGAAAACAATAAGAAGAAATTAAACACATACATAAATGCTGGTGGATAAGGAGTCAAACTATATTTTTAAAAAATACATTTATTTGGACAGATCGCTCTAATAAAGACATGTTCTAGTTTGTCCCTCCATAAACCAGCAATGAAAAGCCTGTCGCTGTTGTATTGTTTTCACAGCAGTAGCCATTCCTGTTTATTCTAACTAGGCTATTATTAATACTGGAAGCCCCAGTTACAAAGAAATTCAAGCTTTCCAATTATTTACTACAAATAAGAATTCCGACTCTGGGAATTCATTTTAGTGGTTGAGCACAGAATGGTCAAATAGAGGTCTACATCAATGTGGTTTGTGACCCATTTAGCATAAATCAAGAATCTGTCATTAGAAAAGGATGGCTCTGCTTATCTTCTACCATTCTCATTCATTAGTAAATTTTTATAATCCTTTAGGTAATCTGTATCCCAAGCTGAATAATAAAGTTATAGTGTTAAGAGTATATTAAAATTCTAGTAAATAGTAAGATTTTCATTTGCCCAGAGAAACATGAAAATACGATACTCATGGCTTCCATTTGAAAAGAGTTTCCATAATATAATGATGTCTACCCAGAGCAATTCAGGGAACATCAAAAGCATGCAGAAGTTAAATTGGATTTAATAAAGTTATAAAATTGTAATGATAGAAAAGGGAAAAGCACATAAACTCACGGCAGGTCAAGGACAGTAACTGATTTTTCTTATTAAGAGACAATCAAAAATTAAGGGGGAGGAAAGCCTCTAAGTAGAGTATAACAAGAGAAGTCCTGTCCTCACAGATTAGGATTCCATATAAGGAGAAAATAAAAATTCTAGTAGAAATTCATCTCAATTGTCAATGTAAAGAGGAATAGAAAAAAAATCACCCTCTTTGACTTAATAAAGTCCTTATTACAGTGAGTAATGTGAAAACCAAAGTAGTACAAAACAAATGGAAAAGAAACTCTAACATACCTAACATCTAATTAAAGTAAAAAAATAACTAGAAGTGGGTCATATAGAGGAACATCAAAAAGTGAAGTTTAGAATTAAACAAAATCAGGCCAAACAAATCACATATATATGCAAAGTCAATCTATTAAGATTTCCAAATACCCTATGAGGTTTTATTATAAAAAATTCCAAATATTTCTCTTCACTGTAGATGACTTGAAAAGAAAAAAAAACTTTCAACCTTTGTTCCAAGACATTTCTTCAAGATGTACTTGAGCATCTACTGGGCCCAAATTTCTTAGTTCATCTTCATGCCGCTTCAGGTCATACTCTTTTTTTTGTCTCTTCATTCCCTAGAATTTTCCATGCCTGATCAATTTCAATGAACTTCTGTATACATTCCTCCACTGTTCCTGCTGGCACACCTGTACTTTGTTTATCTGGATGACACTATCTCATATTTGAATCAGCTCTAAAGTCTTTCTTACAAAAGTTCCATATTTCTTTTATGCAGAAATGCTCCTGTGGACCATCAGTATGAGTTTTTGATAGTTTTGTTTTAGGTCTGACATATCTGCAGATGGGTCTACCCCCAGAGTGCTTTACCAATCCTTTTTTGGTATCTGCTCAAATGCCATCACTCATTAAACACGAGTGGGTCTTCTCAGATCTGCCAACTTCACCCAGCCACCGGTGCCCACTCACTGCCTGAGGCTGTCTTGTATTTCGCTTTTAATGTAAATACTTCTGCCTTTATTCTCTGCAGTAATGGAACAAATATTAAGGGATGAGGAGTATGGGTTGATTATACATGATATTCTATTAATAACAGGCCTGAGATTAATGCTCCACAGCCAATACACGTGTCCCATACTTGTAGTTGTAAGTTTCTTAGCTAATAAGTTATTTATACATTTTAATGTTTCTTTTCCCCCAACTCCCTTGTGTACCCAAAGAGAAAGTGCCTGGTATGATACTTTATTAGGAGTAGTAGGGTCTGGGAGAGGAATTACAAATTCTGTAGACTTAAAAGTATTATCTTCTTGTCTACAAAATGCTGAAAAAGATATAGCTCAAAGTGTAAGTTTAAATGCTCAATGGTTGCCTACTATTATTATCCCTCATCAAAATACCTTAACCTATCAAGAGTAAATGTTACAATTACTTAATACTTCCCAAGCAGAACAATATAAAGTAGACTAATATTAATTCATGGTTAAATTGGACTAGTTATAATATTCAAAAGTTATTTATTAACCTCCAAAAGGTAAGGGCACAAAGATTAATTCAGCAAGGACATAGTATTATCTGGGAATATCTGCTTCCCCCTGGA
Organism: Sciurus carolinensis; assembly: GCF_902686445.1. Taxonomy (NCBI): domain Eukaryota; kingdom Metazoa; phylum Chordata; class Mammalia; order Rodentia; family Sciuridae; genus Sciurus; species Sciurus carolinensis. The sequence goes on along the minus strand of NW_025920169.1, from coordinate 188,701 downwards.
GCTTGAATGGCTCCCCCTATTGTGGTGGACTGTACCTCTGCTTGGTGTAGTGGAACTTTACCTATTTGGTAAAAAAAATATAGGGTTTTATGTTCTTTTTGTGTTTTACCAATAATCCATAAAAATTATATAATGTTGCCCCAAGTTGAAGAGACTCTCATTGATGAACAGAATATAGATTATAAATTAGTAGATTGCATTTCCACCACCCACAGGCCTGTATGTCAAGTATTAACCAACATAAAGGAACACTGTTTTTTACAGTACTTTATTAATATTTGTTTATGGACATTTATCCTCTAAAGAATTTTACCCTACCTTATAAAATTGAACATCAACATATTTGTAAGTTAAATAATAATGGTACTGAATTACAATGGATGAAATTTTACTCTCCTTTTGTGGGATTTTCAAAAGATGTGAAAATATTGTATTGGGCTGGAGAAACATTATATTTATCCCCTGATGTTAATAAAGAACTTAATATTTCTTGGATTTCTACCCCCTTACCAATGTCAAATATTTACATTTACTTATCCCTACCTACTATCTTAACACATTCTAGTTTATTACATCAATCTCTATAGCATGATAAACATTCTCTAGCAGAGCACCAAATAGCCACAGCTATTGATTCCAATAAGTTAACAGATTTGTCAAATGTAATAACTGAAGACACTAATCATAATTGATCTGATTTCTAGTTTTCTAGTGCTAGTGCTTCTACATACTATTCAGCTGTGTTTTCTCTGATGTTCTATATCATTGGAAATTTAATCATATTATGTATATGTAATTGTCAAATATATGATTGAATCAAATGTATTGGGCAATGATAATGATTTCCTTTACTTACTCTCTTAAACAATCCTAGGGCTTAAATGTATAGAAAAATGGAGTCTTGTTGAAGAGTGCTTTCAAAAAGTGAAACCAAGGCAAGGAGTAAACAACTTGCATGAGAAACTTAGTGGTCTGGCAGTGCCCCATTCAAGGACAGATAAGCTCTCTGTCCAAGAACATTAAAAAAAAAAAAAGAATTTAAAGACATCTGGTTTCTGCTCTCAAGGCCTGGCTCCTGGCCAGATCCAGATCTGGAGACCAAATATACTGATGGCACTGAGTCCAGTGGCTCCAGAAAATAGCTTTATATGCTTATTCCAGTGTATTTAAGAGAGATGAGAAGAACTCAAAGGTGACAAAACTGCTTTCCTTGGTTATGTATGCTGCAAAATGCCCATGATGTCTCTCTGGTGCTGAGTTGGGATGCTACCTGGGATACTTTTACTTTTGTGTATACTTTATAAGTCTAAATAAATACTATCTTTTCCTATATGGCTTGTGGTGGTACATTCAGCCCATATAAATTATAAGTCTGTGCATAGCAACAAAAAATACATTCCCAGACACAAGGCAGGGTGGCAGATTTGAAGACAGCCTCAGCAACTTAGCAAGGACCTAAGCAACTTAGCTAGACCCTGCCTCAAAATAAAAATTAAACAAAAAAGCAGAGGGGCTAGGAATGTGGCTCAGGTTCAATCCCTGGTACCAAAACAAATAAATAAATAGAGGCAACTGATTAGCAGCATAGAAGAAGAAAGCCTACCTTGGACTGTATATAAATTTATCCCAGAGGCTCAAAAAGTTAGTATTAAAGAAAAAAAGCAGAAGATAGTGAGTTGTAATATTAGAGACAAGTTTAGGTACTACCATATCAAACTCAAAATCATAAAAGTGGTAAAAGTTGAAACCTTCAGTTTTTCTACCTCTCATCCCCTTGGCAAATTGCTGTTTTTAACTTAAGAGAATATTATACACAGTTGATTTATATGTTAAACTTATTTCAAGTTTTTATAAAACCTGGCCTTCCACAGACTAAACAATTGACTTTCATTTCTTTTTTACAGCTTCATTCTAACAGGATTTAAAACATGCAAACATAGTAACCTTACATGACACTGTTCACACAGATAAATCTTTGACTCTTGTCCTTGAGTATCTGGTAAGCATTTAAAAAACACTCAGTATTTTATTTTTCCTTAGTAATAGAAAGTTAGACTTTTTAATAGCCCCAGGGCCATTGTTTATTTATTGGTATTCAAATAGATTAGGTGGTGCATTCTGTATCTTTTCTTGACAATTTTCTTTAAAAAATTAAATACTATTAAATTAATCAGTCAAGCATTCTGAATACTGTGTTATCATGTAGTAAAATGTTGTGTTTTTCAGGGTAAGGACCTAAAACAGTACATGGATGACTATGGGAACATCATGAGTATGCACAATGTAAATGTATGTTTATTGTGTAATGTTAAAGTGTAAACAAAATGAGCTAGATTGCACACTGAAATATACCAACCTCATAACCAATCTTTGGAATTTTCTGTTTGATTTATTTACCAAACTTCTGTTTATTATACTACAGCTTTCCTGGGATCATATCTTTTTGTAAAACTGCTTCATTGTAAAAGTCTCCTAAAAATATTTTTGATATTTTATTTCATGTTATAAGTGATAATCCTACAAGTGTAGAATAAACCTGCAGGTATATTTTACTTTCTGAAAAAATACAAATGATGGATACATTTTGCAAAAGGCCACCTTTAAATGGTGAGCTCCCCTAATATATCTAAAATGGAATTACATTATATAATAACACTGATATTTTGGGGTTATGAATTGTGAATAAGCATTATAAGCAAGGCCAGAAACATATAGGTATTGTGATTTCTTTGTTTGAAGTAACTATCTGTATTGTCAGAAGGAATAGTAAGAAAATTGTGTTTTTGTAATACATCTAAGAATTCAAATAATGCTGAAGAAGTTTGCTATAATAATCAGATACAGAAGAAACCCAGAAGATATAAGATATATAAAAGCAATTGACAAACTTGTATTCTTATAGACTTCTTTGTTATGAGTGGTATATTTTACATTTTCATAGATTTTATTTGTATAAAGTTCAACAGTTTATAAAACCTATTTTGAAAATAGACTGTACCATCTTGTGTGTTTGAGACCTTTATAATTCTGTAGATAGTAAATAGTAACTTCAAACTTACATTTTTTAATAGTGAATTTGGTAAATATGAAGGAAAGCCAGTTTCTGTTATTGAAAGAGAGGTCTAAAGATATGGCTAGCACATTGCTAAGAATTTTATAATGAGGCTTTAAAAGTATTTCCATATACATTTCTTGTGAATTATTTTCATCATAGTTTATATTTTCCTTTGCAAGGTGTTGTGAAGGCTATTTGTAGATCTCCATTTTTAAAATTATGTTATTTTCTGTTTTTATATTAGCACTAATTTGGAAAACACTAATTTAGAAACTCTTTAGTTATCATAATTTTACAGAGGTTTGAGAAGTCTTTTAAGACAGGTCTAAATAGTTGGAAAATATTTTTTTTGTTTTGTTAAAATTGCATTTAATGTTTTCCAAATGTAAAATTTAACAGGAATATACTGAAAGGTAGCTGTGTTCACCACTGAAACCCCAATGCAACACAACAGGAGTATATTAAAGTAGTAACTTTAGAGTTTTCAAAACATAAATAAATAGGTGGAGTCTGAAGACTTTGGAGTTTATAATTCATTCAGACCAGACATGGTGGTGCGAGCCCACCACCCCGCTATTTGGAAAACTGAGGTAGGTGGATCACAAACTTGAGGCCAGTTTGAGCAATTTAATGGAACCCTGTCTCAGAATTAAAATGCAAAAAAATTAGGGGCATAGCTCTGATGTAGAGTGCTCTTGAGTTCAATCCCTACTACATCACTCCAAAAAATCACCAGAGGCATTCCTGCCATTAATTACCTGCTGCCTTGGCTTATTCTTGGTATTTAGATGTCATTTTTTTTCTACAAGTAAACCAAAGTTATTTCTTGAGTCTTCAGTAATTTAAGTTCTTTTTGGTAACCCCAGAAAATCAAGATTTTTTTTTACCACAATACACTAATTCCATCTACCATTAGTCTTGTAGGAATTGCTTTTTTCAGAGTACTAGAGTGCATTACCCCATTTTGAATCACAGCTTATTTTGAAACTGAGTAGGAGTTGCTAAAATTAAAGTATCCAGGAGGTAGGTGTTAAAAGCTGATTGAGTTATTTTTATAACTGGTAATTTGCCAGGTTATGCAGCCCCATTCTTTCTGATACCTAAGACTTCCCATAAAGCCACCAAGTCCAATGCCACATTTAAAGGTACTGACCCAGATCAGATTGTTTTGTAAGGGCGTAATTGCCTGTGTTTTTTTGACATACTGGAATTTTATAATCAATCTATAAGTTTTAGTAGTATAGAGGATACATCTGTTTAAGCTGGTTTCTCTAACAAATAAACTATTACTATGAAAAAAATTTGTTATATTTATAATATTTATTTTTGTAGACACTGTTGACACAAATGATAGATGCTTCAAATTGAACAACAAACTAAAATTGAGAAAACAACTCAAAATGGAAAAGGCATTGTCCTTACAATGATGTAATTTCTTTTTTTTCTTTTACTCTTCTAGGCCAGTTACTTTTCTACTTACCATATTATGCTAATACCAAAGTACCTCTTGATATCTGTAAGACTAAATTTTTAATTATTTGCTTTTGTAGCTGTTTCTATACTAAATTCTACATAGGTTAATTATTGCCACAGAAGAATGGTGTTGCATCAAGACTTGAAAACACAGAACCTTCTCATTAATGAAAAAGGGAATTTAATGCTAGCAGATTTTGGGATGGAATAATTAAATATTTATAAATTCCTCCACGTGGTTAGGTATAAAAGAAAAACCATTGTCACGATGTGTTATCACTTTCATGTGAGTTTGGAAATTTTCTCTGAGCCCACTGAAAAATAATTGATAGAATTTTGTGGGTGGTTTACATTGGTTGTTAGCAGCAAATACTAAAAGGTATGGGTTCCCATGTGTGGCCCATGGATCCCATGTTTTGGATATCCTTTCAGGGACTGTCCAGAGCTAAAAGTATATTTTCAGAAGTGCACTAAATGTTATTTAATTTTTTCCCTGTGTTAATATTTGCACTTTTCATCCAGAAGCAATAAGGATAAAAATGCTGTTTCCTGGTATGCATTCAGGTAGTGCCACCAAAGTATATCATGGTATTCTTTACCACTGCAAATTCTTAGAAAAAAGTATCAGTTACACTTAAAATATTTTGCCAAGCAGTAAAATGCATTAATTTAATTAAATTTCCATCCTTGAGTAAATGACTAGTATTTTTGTGTTGTATATGTATGATGAAATGGGAATTATATAAAAATGCATGGACTGCACACAGAAATACTCCAGTTATCTCAAGGAAAAGTTTTTGGGTGATTATTTGGCTACAAGTTGAGCTAGTCCCCCCCTTTTTCTTCCAAGGAACTTCATTTTTTCTAGGAAAATTGACCAACAAACTGTAGTTATTCAGACTTAGATATTTGGCAGATTTTTCTTGAAATTAATGAATTAATCTTGTCACTTCAAGGAGATCATTTATAGGTATTTCTTGCCAATACTAAAATTCAAGTTTACAAATACAACTTAGATTTTGAATTTTTGTATCGGATACTTTAAGCTTAATATGTTCCACTACTTAGAAACTTTTCTGATGAGGTCAGTTGTGATATTAACAAGTAGAGGGTTTTTTAATTTTGAATAAATATAAAAAATTTCAACCTATAACTCAAGAATAAATATTTTTCCATCAGCACCTCATATTATAGAATCATGCATGGTAAAAGGTTCATTTAAATTGCAAGACTGACCAGAAAATTTTAACAAAATTATGAATAGTTTTTGGATATAATTTGTTATCATATATCCTTGAAGAAAGAACTTAATCTAATTTTAATATATCAAAGAATACTACCTACAATAATTAGAAAATACTATTAAAATATTTCTCCTCTTTTCCAACTTCTTATCAGTGAGATTTGATTTTCTTCATATAGCTATAGATATTATAATATGTTGTGATATGGAGTAAAACAACATATAACAACAGGGAGAGAGCAAATGCAAATACAGAATATAGCTGTTTTCTAGCAAAATAAACTCTAAACAATTTATTAAAATGTTTAAAAAGACCATTCTTAACTAATATTTTGGAAAAAATATTTCATAAAAATGTTATTCATGCTAACATGAGGGGTGTTTTAATGCATAATTAAATGTTTCAATTTTTCTCATATTTTATGGCAAACATCAGCAGTAATCTATATAAGTAAAAATATTTGGGATCATTAATGATTTTTAAGAACTTAAAACATGTTCCAAGACCCAATAATTCAAAATTCACCTATGAAATGGAGTCCCTTTATATGCTTGCCACCATGACTGCATTTATTATGTGCTTAGTAATTTAATTGGTAGTTATTTACTTATATAATTTTAGGCAATCTGATTTTAAAGAACTTGAAAGTAAAACAAAATTAGATGTTCTTTTTGTTTTGAGTAAATAGTTTCTCTTAGAAGAAAAAACTTTGTAGATTAGCTTTGTAAATTTTTTTTTACTCAGAATACTTTGATAGAACTTAGTTTTCAAAAACCCATGCAGTTTTATAAAATTGCATTTTTAATTTTTCACAAATTATTTCAAGAGATTAATTTTTGGAAAATTTCACTAAATTTTCAAAAAATCTATTACTCAGTAATAGATTAATAATTTACTTTTTAAATGGTGAATTTGTCTTTGGCAATTTGTATACTTCTACTCCATTAGTATTTTACTACTTGTTTGAAGCATATATTGCTATTTGTATTTTCTTCCTTTAAAAGGAAATGAGTGGGCCAACTATGTTTAAACAAAAAATGACAAGTTATTTACATAAGCTTCCAAAGATTATAGTATTTTTAAAGAGTTTATGTTGTTATTTCCCTCTTAATTTTCCCCACCCCTCCTCTCTTTGTCAAACTGCATTTACTGCTCTTTCACATAATCACAAAATGAGTGGCTATGACAGAAACATTCATGAGTATCTGAAATGGAAAAGGAATGTGAAGGAACACCAAAAAACCACTTTTGTCTGGGAATACCCTGAATGTTTTAAATTTTGCCTCTAACTTATTAAAGGACACAAAGAAAATTTTATCTTCTTACAAGTCACTAGGAAATTCTGATTACTGCCAGGTGCATTGATGCATGCCTGCCATCCCAGTGGTTTGGGAGACAGAAACAGAATGATTGCAAATTCAATAACAACCTCAGCAAGGTAGCAAAGCTGTTAAACAATTTAGCAAGACACTGAATTAAAATAATAGCTCACTTGTAAAGTGACCCTGGGTTAAATCTACAGTACCAAAAAAAGAAAAAAGAAAGAAACAAAAAAGAGAGAAAAGAAATTCTGATTGTACCAAGAGATAATACAATCGATGTTGTTATTTGCTATTTATTTATTTTATTGCATAGTAAATACACTTAAGGATTCAACTAAGTGAGGGTCGATTCAGTTTGAGTCTTTCCATTTGCTAACTGAAAGGTGTCAGTGAAAAAGGCTTGCATGTGAAATGGGTGTGGTTTTCCAGTGTTGATTTATTTTCTGAGGAGTGGAGGAGAGAAAAGAAGGAGGGGAGAAATTTCTGAATTGGTTTCTTTTGTTTGTTGTGAATTTCTGCAAACTACCAGTGCTGGGGACTCAAACTCAGGTCTCCAGTTTGAGAGACAGGCACTCTTCCTGATGAGCTATATCGCCAGCACAAGGTGGGCCCCTGACTTACAACACTTCATCACCTACAGTCCTATGCTGTGCAAATGTATGCAGGCAAGAAATCATGACCAAGTGAAACAAATCCTAAGGAATGCTTAATACTCTTGTTCACAACAATCCAGTAAGGATTTTTTTGCATATCAATACTCTAGACTAGCAGTGTGTCCTGAGGGAAAAATTTTTTCACTCTTCAGTTAAGGAGGAAAATGCATATAGCTGACGCCTGAGCAAAAAATTTTTATTAGGGATCCAAGGATGCCAGGAGCAGGAGCAGAGGCAGGACTATTTGGGATTAAGAATGAGCTCAATTGTTGACTATGAATGTAGATTTTGGGGATCATTCACACACGCATACCTAGCCATTATATTCGCAATCTACTGACAATTTTCTCCATCCTATTTTTTCATAATTTCTTCTTTGTCATTTTTTTTTTGCTTGAAAAATTCTAAACAGCAGAGAGCTGTGCATAATGCACAAGACAGTTCAGGAGATGGAACTTGACCATCCTCTCAGGAAAGTGTGAGGCAGAGGAAGTTGTTCCTCCTGTGTTATGCTGGTTTTCATCAGTGAGAGTGTGCTTCAGTAATTTAGCCAGATGCTGTTAGGGGTATAAAGAGACAAATGTGATTGGTGATGACTCATGGAGTCTGTGGCCCCAGAAGCTAAACATGGTGTCAAAAAGAAAACATTCATCATCTAATTTCAATCTTCTGCTCGTTATATTTCAGTTATTCCTCTAAAGATTCATTACACAGAGATAAGTGGCAGAAAGTCACATCCTTTTTCCTTCATTCATTTGGGTGCATTCAATTCCACTCAGAAAAATGCATCAATTGCTTAACATTTCTCCTGTGACATGAGAACCATTCATGGGACATCTCCTCTAATCAAAGGGGAGGAAGCAGGCATTGGGGAGCTAGGTTGTGAAGGGCACCGGGCTTCTAGGCTCCAGTAGAAAAAGGAATTTGGTTGCACTACCCAGAGGCTTAGTGAAGCATGGGCAATATGAACTTTGACGAGTTGCTCACATGACATGGCCTGCACAGCAGTTTCCACCTGAGGAAACAGAGGAGCTGTCTGAGAAAACAGTGGTGTCACCTTACCCATGACAACCAGAGACCATTACCTTCCTAGTGGCTACAACCCAAAATTCAAGACAAGCTCTGGTTCAGCTGTGAGGGTAAGAGGATAGACGAAGAAAGCAACTGCCAAGTCCTGCATTTTTAAAGAACTTATACTATACTTGCTGCCTGATCAAGGAGAATCTAGGTGGCAAGGGTATGCAGACCCGTGGGAGATAAATCCCTCCATGTCCTGGCAAGTCAAGATTTCCCACTGATGTCTCACAGCTGGCCCTTCCACCCAAGAATGCTATGTGGCACCTTGCTCTGTAGCCTGCAACATTCATACCTAGAGCCTGCTCACCTGACTCCTGCTGCAGGCTAAAAGACCCACTATGTTCCAGTGGAACAAGCTAGGACCCAGGGGTGCCTGAGAGGACATAGCACAACAAGATTTGCACCGGCACCAGTGGATTTGCCCTCTGACCAAATTACTCAAGGACTGGGAAAACCCGGGTCTTCTTCAGAGGTAGGAAAATAGCCTACAGGCCAAGGAGCCACACAGAGTGATGGGTGGTGAGTGCTCAGCTTAGAAGATTATGAAGAGCAGTTCCCTGGTTTAAGTGATCATTGAATTAGGACATATCACATTCAATCTTTCAAATTTCCCCTCCTAAAAACAAAGTCTGGAAAGGGGACAGCTGCTAGGTGGGATGTCCATGTTCCATGCGAAGGTGTGTGGCTCATCTGGTGCCTCACAAAAGAGGAAGGAATCATTCACTCACCATGTTGGAAGGAGGACAGGACAAACCTAACATACAAGGAGAGTTGTTGTGTGCTCACTCCAACTGCCAGGCCACTCCTCCTTGGCTGCTGCAATAAGTCTAGGCTTTACCTAGATACTTACCTGCTGGTATTTCTCCAGGGGCATATCAAATCTCAAGATGTAGAAAGTTTTGACAATCTGTATTCACACAATGGTTCGTCTTCTTGACCAGAAAAATGCCCCTCTGTCACAAGGGCATGTGGGATATTGTCAGGAGTCCTCTATCCAGTCACTGGAGGGTGCAGACTACAAACCAAGAAATGAAATGATAGCCTGGTGATGGCATAATGAACACAGTTTCACAGGTCATAACACCAGGTTTGAACAAAGACCATGCTGAACTTGGAATGGGGCAAAGCTTCCAAGCTGAATAATCAAAAGGAGACAGTAAGAATGTTTGGGGGGGGCAAGAAAATCTGGAGGTTGTTCATGCTGGAAAACAACTTTGGAGAAGAGACACTATGATACTCACCATTGTTCATGGTCAACCCACAAACTCCAAGACATATTCAGACTCATCATAGACTACTAAGGCAGGAAGTAGTTATTGCCCTTTCAATCTGTATGCAACCATGAACACCGGCTCTAATTTCCCTTGAAAGTACATCAAAAACCTTTAAAATTCCTGTCTCTTTTCTGTAGCTCTCAAGGGACAGCCAGATATACATATGCTGATTCCTATTTGTTCTGGCACAAGAACCATGAGAAAAGGCTTTCCTAAAATCACAGCACCTACCCCACGACCTGCAATTTAAAACAGTAGAACCTGGGATATGCAACTCTAATCCCTGGCTCTGCGAATGAAGAATTTACCACAATCTGAGAAATTTAATCCCCCAAAGATCTATGAATATTCAAGTTTGATGACCCTACATCGCTAAAACCTGAATATCAAAACCGAAGTGGTTCCTTAATAGCCAACATTAAAATTCAATTACTGAGAAGCAAAAACGTTCCTTAAGCATTTGCAAATTCTCAAATCCGTTTTCTTCCTTGACTAGATTCTATCCAACACCAACATGCCATGTAGGCCTAATGCCTCAGATTTTCTTCTTCCGGTGTGGCTTCTTGCAATGAGTGGTTCTTTTGTCATTCATTATTTTCAAAGCACAATGCATTAATTCCAAGATCCCCCATGAACATGAGAGCAACTCACAACCTGAGTTGTTGTTATGTTTCACCCAATTCTACACTGCATCTCTTGAGGGGTCCATCCATTTTAACAAGGGTCTAAAGAAGGACTCCATTCCTCTTGAAACTGGAGCTCCAATGATATTGGTTGAGTGGTTTGTGAAGCCCTGTGACCCTCCTGAATGCTCTCCATAGAGACTAACATTGATTCAGCCTCAAATAAACTGTATTCATCAAGAAGTCACATGCAATCCACCAGAAAGCCAACTTTCAGAGAGAGTCCAGGAACAAGAGCGGCGGTCTTTTGTGGTCACCTCTTGTTTTTCCAGTTGACATTTAGGATCACGTGGAAAGTGCTCAGGTGTGGGAGTCTCCTCCATTGACAGAGAGAAAGGGAGTTTTTCCAAGAAGCCTGGAGAGTTACAGGTGCAAGTGCGGGTATCATTTTTAATTTCCTGCCACCAATACCTGGTGAACAATGCTCAGTGAAAAAAGGTTATGAAGAATGATTTGCATAAGCATCATCATGAAAGACCCATGATCTATGTCCTAAGGAGAGTAGAGTGAGGTCGTGGAAGTAGTACTATGAAGAAATGCAGGAGAGTGGGCGGGCAGGATGGCTCTCTTGGAGCAGATTTTCAAACTGAAAGAAGTCACTGGAAATGGGTTGCACATGAAATGGGTGCTGTTTTCCAGTGTTGATTCATTTGTGAGGAGTGGAGGAGAGAAAAGAAAGATGGGAGAGGATTCTGAATTGGTTTCTTTTGTTTGTTTGGAATTTCTGCAATCTACCAGGGCTGGGGACTCGAACCTGCGTCTCAAGTTTGAGAGGCAGACACTCTACGTGTTGGGCTATATCACCACTACAGGACCAGTCTCTGATTTACCATACTTGATCACCTACAGTCCTACTTTGAGCAAATGTATGCATGCAAGCAATCAAGACCAAGCCAAAGACTGCCTGAGAAATTCTTAAATCTCTTGTTCAAAATAATCCAGTAAGGATCTTTTTTGAATGCCAATACCCTCAACTATCAGAGTGTCCTGAGGGAAATATTTTTTTCCTCTTCAGTTAAGGAGGAAAACGGATGTAGCTTATGCCTGTGCCAAAAATTTTTATTAGGGATCCAAGGACGCCAGGATCCAGAGCAGAGGCAGGATTATTTGGGATTGATAATTTCTCAATTGGTGACTATGAATGTAGATTTTGTGGGATATTGTCAGGAGTCCTCTATCCATCCCCTGGAGGGTGCAGAATACAAATGAACACATGAAATATCAGCCTGATGATGGCTTGGTGAGCACACTTTCACAGGTCATAACACCAGGTTTTACCAAAGACCATGCTGAACGTGGAATGGGGCAAAGCTTCGAAGCTGAATATTCAAAAGGAGAGAGTAACTACATTTGGGGATTAGATTTTGGGTATCATCCACACATGCATACCTAGTCACTATATTCGCAATCTCCTGACACTTTCCAAGATCCTAATATTTTATTAATTTAACTTTTGTCTTTGTCTTTTTTTTTTAATATTTCCAAATAGCAGAGAGCTGTGCATAATGCACAAACCAGTTCAGAAGATGGATCTTGCCCATTCTCTCAGGAAAGGGTGAGACAGAGGAAGTTGTTCCTCCTGTGTTATGCCTGTTTCCATCAGTGAGAGTGTTCTTCAGTAATTTAGCCTGATACTGTTGGGGATATAAACAGGCAAATGCGAGTGGAGATGCCTCATGTGGTCTGGGGTCCCAGAAATGAAATTTGGTGTCAAAAAGAAAACATTCCTCATCCAATTTCAATCTTCTGCTCGTTATGATTTCAGTTATTCCTCTCAAGATTCATTACAGAGAGATAAGTGGCAGAAAGTGATATACTTTTTCCTTCACTATTCAGGTGCATTCATTTCCACTCAGAAAAACGCATTAATTGCTTAACAGATATCCTGTGACATGAGAACCATTCATGGGAGATCTCCTCTATTCAAAGGGGAGGGAGTAGTCATTGGGCAGCTAGGTTGTGAGGGTCGTGGGTTTCTAGGCTCCATTAGGAGAAGGCACTGGTTGCACTCCCCAGAGTGTTTGTGAAGCCTTGGGCAATATGACATTGAAGAGTGACTCATGTGACATGGCCTGCACTGCAGATTCAACATGAGGTCACAGAGGAGTGGCCTGAGAACACAGTGGCATCAGGGTTCCCATGACAACCAGAGACCATTCTGCTCCTAGCCGCTTCAAGGCAACATTCAAGAAAAGCACTGGCTCAGCTAGGGAGTGTAAGAGGATAAAAAAAGATAGCGGATTCCAAGATCCTGCGTTTTAAAAGAAGTAATACTATTCTTGTTGCCTGGTCATTGAGAAACCAGGCTGTAAGCTTATGCAGACCCCTGGGCGATAAATGCCTCCATGTCTGGGCAAGTCAAGGATTCCCACTGAAGTCTGACAGCTCGCCCTTCCTCCCGGACCGCTAGGTGGCGATGTGCTCCCTGGAAAGCAACTTTCATGCCCACAACATGTTCACCTGCCTCCTGCTGCAGGCTATAAGCCCCCACAATTTCCAGTGGAACAAGCTAGGACCCAGGGGTGCCTGGGAGTACATAGCACAACAAGTTTTGCACTGGCACCAGTGGATTTGCTCTCTGACCATACTCCTCCAGGACTGGAAAAACCCGGGTCTTCTTCAGAGTCAGGAAACTAGCCTAGAGGCCTATCAGGCACACAGAGTGATGGGTGGTGAGTGCTCAGCTTAGTAAATCATGAAGAGCAGCAGCAGCATGGTGGTTTATGTGATCATTGAATTGGGACATATCACATTCCATCTGTTGAGTTTCCCCTCCTAACTACAAAGTCTGGAAAGGAGACAGCTGTTATGTGGGATGTCCCTGTTCCATGTGAAGGTGTGTGGCTCCTCTGGTGGCTCACGAAGGGAGTAGGGAATCATTCACTCAGCATGTTAGACGGAGGACAGGAGGAACCTAACATGCAAGGTGTGTTGTTGTGTGCTCACTCCAATTGCCAGGCCCCTCCTCCTTAGCTGCTGCAATAGGAATAGTCTGTACCCAGATACTTACCTGCTGGGATTTCTCTAGGGGCACATTAAATCTCCTCAAGGTGCAGAAAAATTTTGCCAATCTGTATTCACACAATGGATTGTGTTCTTGACCATACAAATACCCCTCTGTCCCAAGTGGGACATTGTCAGGAGTCCTCTATCCAGCTCCTGTAGGGTGCAGACTACAAAGAAACACATGAAATAACAGCCTGATGATGGCATGTTGAGCACAGTTTCACAGGTAATAACAGCAGGTTTGAACAAAGACCATGCTGAACGCGGAATGGGGCAAAGTTTCCAAGCTGAATATTCAAAAGGAGACAGTAAGGACATTTGCGGGGCAAGAAAAGCTGGAGGTTGTTTATGCTGGAAAACAACTTTGGATAGGAGACTGTGAAACTCGCCATTGGTTTTTGTCAACCCTCAAACTCCATGACATATATTCACACTCATCATAGACTACAAATGCAGGAAGTAGTTATTGCCCTTTCATTCTGTATGCAACCATGAACATGGGCCCTAATTTCCCTTGAAAGTACATCAAAGCCCTTGCAAATTCCTGTCTCTTTTCTGTAGCTCTCAAGGGACAGCCGCATATATGTATACTGATTCTGATTTTTTCTGGCACAAGAACCATGAGCAAAGGCTTTCCTAAAACCACAGCACTTACCCCACGACCTGCAATTTAAACCACTTGATCCTGGGATATGCAACTCTATTCCCTGGCTCTACGAATGAAGAGTGCACCACAATGTCAGAAAATTAATCCCCAAAAGGTCTATGAATTTTCAAGTTCGATGACCCTACATCGGCAAAACCTGAGTGTCAAAACCAAAGTGGTTCCTTAATAGGCAACGTTATAATTCAATTACTGAGAGGCAATAGGGTTCCTCAAGCATTTGCAAATTGTCAAATCCATTCTCTTCCTTGACTTGATTCTATCCACCACCAACGTGCCCTGTGCCTAATGCCTGATTTTCTTCTTCTGGCGTGAGTTCTTGCAACGAGTGGTTCTTGTGTCATTTCTTACCCTCCATCACAATGCATTAATTCCAAGATCCCCTGTGAACATGAGAGCAACTCACAACCCGAGTTGTTGTTATGTTTCACACAATTTCACACTGCATCACTTGAGGGGGTCCATCCATTTTAACAAGCGTCTAAAGAAGGGCTCTATTCCTCTTGAAACTGGAGCTCCAATGATACTGGTTGTGTGGGTTGTGAAGCCTCCATGACCTCCTGAATGCTCTCCATAGAGACTAACATCGATTCAGCACCAAATAATAACTTTATTCACATGCAATCCACTGGAAAGCCCACCGTCAGAGAGAGTCCAGGAACAAGAGCGGCGGTCTTTTGTGGTCACCTCTTGGTTTTCCAGTTGACATTGTGGTTCACGTGGAAAGTGCTCAGGTGTGGAAGTCTCCTCCATTGGCAGAGAGAATGGGAGTGTTTCCAAGAAGCCTGGAGAGTTCCAGGTGCAGTATGGGTATCTTTTTGAATTTTCTGCCACTGAAACCTGTTGAACAATGCACAGTGAAAGAAGGTTATGAAGAATGATTTGCATAAGCATCCTTATGAGAGACCCGTGATCTCTGTCCTATGGAGAGTAGAATGAGGTTATGGAAGTAGTACTCTGAAGAAATGCAGGTGAGTGGGGGTGACGGCTCTCTTGGAGCAGATTTTCAAACTGAAATGTGTCACTGGAAATGGGTTGCATGTGAAACAGGTGCTGTTTTCCAGTGTTGATTCATTTGGTGAAGAGTGAAGGAGGGAAAAGAAAGAGGGGAGAGGATTCTGAATTGGTTTCTTTTGTTTGTTTGGAATTTCCACAATCTACCAGTGCTGGGGACTCAAACCCAGGTCTCCAGAAGGATAGGAAGACACTCTGCGTGTTGTGCTATATGGCCAGAACAGGACCACTCTCTGAGTTACCGTACTTGATCACCTACAGACCTACTTTGAGCAAATGTATGCATGCAAGCAATCAAGACCAAGCCAAAGAATGCCTGAGAAATTCTTAAATCTCTTGTTCAAAATAATCCAGTAAGGATCTTTTTTGAATGCCAATACCCTGCACTATCAGAGTGTCCTGAGGGAAAGATTTTTTCCCTCTTTAATTAAGGAAGAAAATAGATGTAGCTGATGCCTGATCGGAAACTTTTTATTAGGAATCCAAGACACCAGGAGCTGGGGAAGGCACAGGACTAACTGGGATTGAGAATGTGCTCAATTGGTGAGAAGGAATGTAGATTTTGGGGATCATTCACACACGCAGCCATTACATTCCCAATCTCCTGACACTTTCCTAGATCCTAATATTTTCTTATTTTAATTTTGCCTTTTATTTATTTTTTTGAATAATTCTGAACAGCAGTGAGCTGTGCATAATGCACAAGCCAGTTCAGGAGATGGATCTTGCCCATGCTCTCAGGGAAGGGTGAGGCAAAGGAAGTTGTTCCTCATGTGTTATGCCTGTTTCCATCAGTGAGAGTGTTCTTCAGTAATTTTGCCTGATACTGTTGGGGATATAAACAGGCAAATGCGAGTGGATATGCCTCATGTGTTCTGGGGTCCCAGAAATGAAATTTGGTGTCAAAAAGAAAACATTCCTCATCCAATTTCAATCTTCTGCTCATTATGATTTCAGTTATTCCTCTCAAGATTCATTACAGAAAGATAAGTGGCAGAAAGTCATATCCTTTTTCCTTCACTCATTCAGGAGCATTCAATTAATCTCAAAAAAACACATCAATTGCTTAACAGATCTCCTGTGACATGAGAACCATTCATGGGAGATCTCCTCTATTCAAAGGGGAAGGAGAGGTCATTGGGCAGCTAGGTTGTGAGGGTCACGGGGTTTCTAGACTCCTGTAGGAGAAGGCACTGGTTGCACTCCTCAGAGTGTTTGTGAAGCCTTGGCAATATGACGTTGGAGGGTGGCTCACGTGACATGGCCTGCACTGCAGATTCCACATGAGGACACAGAGGAGTAGCCTGAGGACACAGTGGCGTCAGGGTTCCCATGACAACCAGAGACAATTCTGCTCCTAGCCCCTTCAAGCCAACATTCAAGAAAAGCAGGGCCTCAGCTGGGAGTGGAAGAGGAAAGAAGAAGGGAGCAGCTGCCAAGGTCCTGCGTTTTAAAAGAAGTAATACTATCCTTGTTGCCTGCTTATCGAGAAACCAGACTGTAAGCTGTATGCAGACCTGTGGGCGATAAATCCCTCCATGTCCAGGTAAGTCATGTGTTCCCACTGAAGCCTGACAGCTCGCCCATCCTCCCAGTCCAGCTAGGTGTCGCCTTGCTCCCTGGAATGCAACATTCATGCCAAAAGCCCACTCACCTGACTCCTGCTGCAGGCTATAAGATCCCACAAGTTCCAGTGGAACAAGCTAGGACCTAGGGGTGCCTCGGAAGACATAGCACAGCAAGTTTCATAATGGCACCAGTGGATTTGCTCTCTACAAAACTCCTCCAGGACTGGGAAAACCCAGGTCTCTTTCAGAGGCAGAAAAATAGCCTAGAGGCCTATCAGGCACACAGATTGTTGGGTGGTGACTGCTCAGCTTAGTAAATCATGAAGAGCAGTGTTGTGGTTTATGTGATCATTGAATTGGGACACATCACATTCCATCTGTTGGGTTTCCCCTCCTTACTACAAAGTCTGGAAAGGAGAGAGCTGTTATATAGGATGTCCCTCTTCCATGTGAAGGTGTGTGGCTCCTCAGGTGGCTCACAAAAGGGAGGAGGGAATCATTCACTCAGCATGTTGGATGGAGGACAGGACAAACCTAACATGCAAGGAGAGTTGTGTGCTCACTCTAACTGCCAGGCCCCTCCTCCTTAACTGCTGCAATAGGAATAGGCTGTACCCAGATACTTACCTGCTGGGATTTCTCCAGGGGCACATCAAATCTCCTCAAGGTGCAGAAAAATTTTGCCAATCTGTATTCACACAATGGATCATGTTCTTGACCATACAATTACCCCTCTGTCCCAAGGGTCTGTGGGACATTGTCAGGAGTCCTCTATCCAGCCCCTGTAGGGTGCAGACTACAAACAAACACATGAAATAACAGCCTGATGATGGAATGATTAGCACAGTTTCACAGGTCATACCACCAGGTTTGAAAAAAGACCATGCTGTATGTGGAATGGGGCAAAGCTTCCAAGCTGAATATTCAAAAGGAGACAGTAAGGATGCTTGCGGGGCAAGAAATCCTGGAGGTTGTTCATGCTGGAAAACAACTTTGGAGAGGAGACACTATGAAACTCACCATTGTTTATGGTCAACCCACGAACTCCACCATATATATCCAGACTCATCATAGACTACAAATGTAGGAAGTAGTTATTGCCCTTTCATTCTGTATGCAACCATGAACACAGGCCCTAATTTCCCTTGAAAGTACATCAAAGCCCTTGCAAATTCCTGTCTCTTTTCTGTAGCTCTCAAGGGACAGCTGCATATATGTATAGTGATTCTGATTTTATCTGGCACAAGAACCATGAGCAAAGGCTTTCCTGAAATCACAGCACCTAACCCATGACCTGCAATTTAAACCACTTGTTCCTTGGATATGCAACTCTAATCCCTGGCTCTCCAAATGAAGCGTGCACCACAATATCAGAAATTTAATCCCCAAAAGATCTATGAATATTCAAGTGAGATGACCCTACATCGGCAAAACCTGAATATGAAAACCAAAGTGGTTCCTTAATAGCCAACATTATAATTCAATTACTGAGAAGCAAAAGCATTCCTCAGCATTTGCAAAATGTCAAATCCGTTTTCTTCCTTGACTTGATTCTATCCACCACCAACGTGCCATGTGCCTAATGCCTCTGATTTTCTTCTTCCGGTGTGAGTTCTTGCAACGAGTGGTTCTTGTGTCATTCCTTACCCTTCAAGCACAATGCCTTAATTCCAAGATCCCCCATGAGTATGAGAGCAACTCACAACATGAGTTGTTGTTATGTTTCACCCAATTCTATACTACATCTCTTGAGGGGTCCTTCCATTTTAACAAGCGTCTAAAGAAGGACTCCATTTCTCTTGAAACTAGAGCTCCAATGATAATGGTTATGTGGATTGTGAAGCCCCCTTTGCCATCCTGAATGCTCTCCATAGAGGCTAACATCGATTCAGCCCCAAATATTAACTGTATTCATCAAGAAGTAACATGCAATCCACCAGAAATCCAACTGTCAGAGAGGATCCAGGAACAAGAGCGGCTGTCTTTTGTGGTCACCTCTTGGTTTTCCACTTGACATTGAGGTTCACGTGAAGTGCTCAGGTGAGGAAGTCTCTCCTCCATTGGAAGAGAGAATGGGAGTGTTTCCAAGAAGACTGGAGATTTCCAGGTGCAAGTGTGGGTATCTTTTTGAATTCCTGTGACCGATACCTGGTGAACAATGCATAGTGAAAGAAAGTTATAAAGAAAGATTAGCATAATCATCCTCATGAGAGACCCGGGATCTCTGTCCTAAGGAGAGTAGAATGAGGTCGTGGAAGTAGTACTCTGAAGAAATGCAGGTGAGTGGGGGTGACGGCTCTCTTGGAGCAGATTTTCAAACTGAAATGTGTCACTGGAAATGGGTTGCCTGTGAAACAGGTGCTGTTTTCCAGTGTTGATTCATTTTGTGAGGAGTGGAGGAGAAAAAAGAAAGAGGGGAGAGGATTCTGAATTGGTTTCTTTTGTTTGTTTGGAATTTCCACAATCTACCAGGGCTGGGGAGTCGAACCCGTGTCTCGAGTTTGAGAGACAGACACTCTACGTTTTGGGCTATATAACCAGAATAGGACCACTCCCTGTGTTACCATACTTGATCACCTACTGTCCTACTTTGAGCAAATGTATGCATGCAAGGAATCATGACCAAGCCAAAGAATGCCAGAGAAAATCTTATATCTCCTATTCACAATAATCTAGTAAGGATCTTTTTTGAATGCCAATACCCTCGACTAGCAGTGTGTCCAGAGAGAAAGATTTTTTCCCTCTTCAATTAAGGAGGGAAATGGATGTAGCTGATGCCTGAGCCAAAAATTTTTATTATGGATCCAAGGACGCCAGGAGCCGGGTCAGAGGCAGGACTATTTGGGATTGAGAATGTGCTCAGTTGGTGACTATGAATGTAGATTTTGGGGATCATTCACCCATGCCTACCTAGCCATTATATTCGCAATCTCCTGACACATTGCTAGATCCTAATATTTTATTAATTTAACCTTTGTCTTTTATTATTTTTTTAATAACTGCAAAAAGCAGAGAGCTGTGCATAAAGCACAAGCAAGTTCAGGAGATGGATCTTGCCCATGCTCTCAGGGAAGGGTGAGGCAGAGGAAGTTGTTCCTCATGTGTTATGCCTGTTTCCATCAGTAAGAGTATTCTTCAGTAATTTAGCCAGATGCTGTTGGGGATATAAACAGGCAAATGCGAGTGAAGATGTCTCATGTGGTCTGGGGCTCCAGAATTGAAATTTGATGTCAAAAAGAAAATATTCCTCATCCAATTTCAATCCTCTGCTCATTATGATTCCAGTTATTCCTCTCAAGATTCATTACAGAGAGATAAGTGGCAGAAAGTCATATCCTTTTTCCTTCACTCATTCAGGTGCATTCAATTCCACTCAGAAAATTGCATCAATTGCTTAACAGATCTCCTGTGATATCAGAACCATTCATGGGAGATCTCCTCTAATCAAAGGGGAGGGAGTCATTGGCAGCTAGGTTGTGAGGGTCACGGGTTTCTAGGCTCCAGTAGGAGAAGGCACTGGTTGTACTCCCCAGAGTGTTTGTGAAGCCTTGGGCAATATGACGTTGGAGAGTGGCTCACGTGACATGGCCTGCACCACAGGTTCCACATGAGGTCACAGACGAGTGGCCTGAGAACACAGTGGCATCAGGGTTCCCATGACAACCAGAGACCATTCTGCTCCTAGCTGCTTCAAGCCAACATTCAAGAAAAGCACCTGCTCAGCTAGGGAGTGTAAGAGGAGAGAAGAAGAGAGCGGCTTCCAAGGTCCTGCGTTTTAAAAGAAGTAATACTATTCTTGTTGCCTGGTCATCGAGAAAACCAGGCTGTAAGCTTATGCAGACCTGTGGGCGATAAATCCCTCCATGTGCAGGCAAGTCAAGGGTTTCCGCTGAAGCCTGACAGGTCGCCCTTCCTCCTGGATCCGGTAGGTGGGGCTGTGCTCCCTGGAAAGCAACTTTCATGCCCACAACCTGTTCACCAGGCTACTGCTGCAGGCTATAAGCCCCCACAATTTCCAGTGGAACAAGCTAGGACCCAGGGGTGCCTGAGAGGACATAGCACCTCATGTTTCACACCGGCACCAGTGGATTTGCACTCTGACCAAACTCCACCATGACTAGGAAAACCTGGGTCTTCTTCAGAGGCAAGAATGTAGCCTAGAGGCCTATCAGTCACACAGAGTGAAGGGTGGTGAGTGCTCAGCTTAGTAGATCATAAAGAGCAGCGCTGTGGTTTAAGTGATCATTGAATTGGGACACATCACATTCCATCTGTCGGGTTTCTCCTCCTAACTACAAAGTCTGGAAAGGAGACAGCTGTTATGTGGAATGTCCCTGTTCCATGTGAAGGTGTGTGGCTCCTCTGGTGGCTCACAAAGGGTGGAGGGAATCATTCACTCAGCATGTTGGACGGAGGACCGGATGATCCTAACAAGCAAGGAGAGTTGTTGTGTGCTCACTCCAACTGCGAAGCCCCTCTTCGTTGTCTTCTGCATTAAGACTAGGCTGTACCCAGATGCTTACCTGCTGGGATTTCTCCAGGGGCACATCAAATCTCCTCAAGATGCAGAAAAGTTTTGCCAATCTGTATTCACACAATGAATCCTGTTCTTGACCAGACAAATGCCCCTCTGTTGGAAGGGTCTATGGGATATTGTCAGGAGTCCTCTATCCAGCCCCTGTAGGGTGCAGACTACAAACAAACATATGAAATAACAGCCTGATGATGGCATGATGAGCACAGTTTCACAGTTCATAACACCAGGTTTGAACAAAGACCATGCTGAAAGTGCAATGGGGCAAAGCTTCCAACCTGAATATTCAAAAGGAGACAGGATGTTTATGGGCAAGAAAACCAGGAGGTTATTCATGCTGGAAAACATCTTTGGAGAGGAGACACTATGAAACTCACCATTGTTTATGGTCAACCCACAAACTCCACGATATATGTTCAGAGTCATCATAGACTACAAATGCAGGAAGTAGTTATTGCCCTTTCATTCTGTATGCAACCATGCACACCGGCCTTAATTTCCCTTGAAAGTTCATCAAAGCCCTTGCAAATTTCTGTCTCATTTCTGTAGCTCTCAAGGGACAGCCACATATATGTATACTGATTCTGATTTTTTCTGGCACAAGAACCATGAGGAAAGGCTTTCCTAAATCACAGTACCAACCCCATGACCTGAAATTTAAACCAATTGATCCTGGGATATGCAATTCTAATCCCTGATTCTCCAAATGAAGCGTGCACCACAATGCCAGTAATTTAATCCATAATAGGTCTATGAATATTCAAGTTTGATGACTCTACATCGGCAAAACCTGAATATAAAACCGAAGTGGTTCCTTAATAGCCAACATTATAATTCAATTATTGAGAAGCAAAAGCATTCCTCAAGATTTTCCAATTTACAAATCCATTTTCTTCCTTGACTTGATTCTATCCACCACCAACGTGCCATGTGCCTAAAGCTTAATTTTCTTCTTGCGGTGTGAGTTTTTGCAACGAGTGGTTCTTGTGTCATTCCTTACCCTCCAAGCACAATGTATTAATTCCAAGATCCCCTGTGAACATGAGAGTAACTCACAACCCGAGTTGTTGTTATGTTTCACCCAATTCTACACTGCATCTCTTGAGGGGTCCATCCATTTTGACAAGGGTCTAAAGAATGGCTTCATTCCTCTTGAAAGTGGACCTACAATGATATTTGTTGTGTGGGTTGTGAATGCCCTGTGACCCTCCTGAATGCTCTCCATAGAGGCTAACATCGATTCAGCCCCAAATAATAACTGTATTTATCAAGAAGTAACATGCAATCCACCAGAAAGCTGACTGTCAGAGAGAGTCCAGGAACAAGATTGGGGTCTTTTGTGGTCACCTCTTGGTTTTCCAGTTGACATTGTGGTTCACGTGGAAAGTGCTCAGGTGTGGAAGTCTCCTCCATTGGCAGAGAGAATGGGAGTGTTTCCAAGAAGACTGGAGAGTTCCAGGTGAAAGTGCGGGTATCTTTTTGAATTTTCTGCCACTGAAACCTGGTGAAAAATGTGTAGTGAGAGAAGTTTGTGAAGAATGATTAGCATAAGCATCCTCATGAGAGACCCGGGATCTCTGTCCTAAGGAGAGTAGATTAAGGTTGTGGAAGTAGTACTCTGAAGAAATGCAGATGAGTGGGTGTGACGGCTCTCTTGGAGCAGATTTTCAAAGTGAAAGGTGTCACTGTAAATGGGTTGCATGTGAAATGGATTCTGTTTTCCAGTGTTGATTCATTGTGTGAGGAGTGGAGGAGAGAAAAGAAAGAGGGGAGAGGATTCTGAATTGGTTTCTTTTGCTTGTTTGAAATTTCCGCAATCTACCAGTGCTGGGGACTGGAAACCAGGTGGAGCTTGGGAGGCATGCATTCTACGTGTTGGGCTATATCGCCATATCTGGACCACTCTCTGACTTACCATGCTTGACCACCTACAGTCCTACTTTTAGCAAATGTATGCATGGAAGCATTCATGACCAAGCCAAAAATGCCTGAGAAATTCAAAATCTCTTGTTCACAATAATCCAGTAAGAATCTTTTATGAATGTCATTATCCTGGTCTAGCAGTGTATCCTGAAGAGGGAAAGATTTTTCCCTCTTCATTTAAGGAGGAAATCAGATGTAGCTGATACCTGAGCTGAAAATTTTCATTAGGGATCCAAGGATGCCAGGAGATGGGGCAGAGGCAGACTATTTGGGATTGAGAATGTGCTCAATTGGTGACAATGAGTGTAGATTTTGGGGATCATTCACACAAGCATACCTAGCCAGTATATTCACAATCTCCTGACACTTTCCTAGATCCTAATATTGTCTTAATTTAACTTTTGTCTTTTATTATTTTTTTTTTGCATAATTCTGAAGAGCAGAGAGTTGTGCATAATGCACAAGCCAGTTCAGGAGATGGATCTTGCCCATTCTCTCAGGATAGGTTGAGGCAGAGTAAGTTGTTCCTCATGTGTTATGCCTGTTTACATCAGTGAGAGTGTGTTTCATTAATTTAGCCAGATGCTGTTGGGGATATGAACAGGCCAATGCGAGTGGAGGTGCCTCATGTGGTCTGGGGTCCCAGAAATAAAATTTGGTGTCAAAAAGAAAACATTCCTCATCCAATTTTAATCTTCTGCTCGTTAGTATTCCAGTTATTCCTCTCAAGATACATTACAGAGAGATAAGTGGCAGAAAGTCATATCCTTTTTTCATCATTCATTCAGGTACATTCAATTCCACTCGGGAAAATGCGTCAATTGTTTAACAGATCTCCTGTGACATGAGAACCATTCATGGGAGATCTCCTCTAATCAAAGGGGAGGGAGAAGGCATTGGGCAGCTAGGTTGTGAGGGGCGCCGGGCTTCTAGGCTCCAGTAGGAGAAGGCACTGTTTGCACTCCCTAGAGCATTTGTGAAGCCTTGGGCAATATGACATTGAAGAGTGTCTCATGTGACATGGCCTGCACCGCAGATTCCACTTGATGACACAGAGGAGTGGCCTGAGAACACAGTGGCGTCAGGGTTCCCATGACAACCAGAGACAATTCTGCTCCTAGCCCCTTCAAGCCAACATTCTAGAAAAGCAGGGCCTCAGCTGGGAGTAGAAGAGGATAGAAGAAGGGAGTGGCTGCCAAGGTCCTGAGAATTAAAAGAAGTAATACTATCCTTGTTGCCTGATCATCGAGAAACCAGGCTGTAAGCTGTATGCAGACCAGTGGGCATTAAATCCCTCCACTTCCAGGCAAGTCAATGGTTCCCACTGAAGTCTGACATCTCGCCCTTCCTCCCGGAGAGGCTAGGTGGCGCCGTGCTCCCTGGAAGGCAACATTCATGTTGAGAGCCCATGCACCTGGCTCCTGCTGCAGGCTATAAGCCCCCACAATTCCAGTGGAGCAAGCTAGGACCCAGGAGTGTCTGAGAGGACATAGCACAAGAAGTTTCAGACCAGCAAGAGTGGATTTGCCCTCTGACCAAACTCCTCCAGGACTGGGAAAAGCTGGGTATTCTTCAGAGGCAGGAAACTAGCCTAGAGGCCTATCAGCCACACAGAGTGACTGCTGGTGAGAGCTCAGCTTAGTAGATCATGAAGAGCAGCTCCATGGTTTATGTGGTCATTGAATTGGGACACATCACATTCCATCTGTCGGGTTTCCCCTCCTAACTACAAAATATTCACACAATGGTTGGTCTTCTTGACCAGACAAATGCCCCTCTGTCACAAGGACCTGTGGGCTATTGCCAGGAGTCCTGTAACCAGCCCCAGGAGGGAGCAGACTACAAGTTGGCAATTGAAATAACCACTTGGTGATGGCGTGATGAACACAGTTTCACAGGGCATAACACCAGGTTTGAACAAAGACCATGCTGAATGTGGAATTGGGCAAAACTTCCAAGCTGAATATTCAAAAGGAGACAGTAAGGACATTTGGGGGGCAAGAAAAGCTGGAGGTTGTTCATGCTGGAAAGCAACTTTGGAGAAGAGACACTATAGAACTCACCATTGTTCATGGTCAACCCACAAACTCCTACGACAGATATTCATATTCATCATAGACTACAAATGCAGGAAGTGTGTGCCAACCTGGTTGAACCCTCCTGAATGTTGTAAATGTATGGGGAGCAAAATGTGAAATCCAGAACCCTGTCTCACAGCTTAAATCTTTATGTATATGTCAATAAAATCCTAAAATTCCAGCTCCTTGTTTATATTTTCAGTGACAACTTTACCAATCCGCAATATTATCAATTATATTCCCCTATTACATTTCAAATGAGCACATTTAAAAAAAATTTCTTTTTAACCAAGAACTGGATAGAACTTTCTATAGGATTTGTTTTCTGGCTGAGTGCATTAAAATGTGTAAAATCCCATAGACTCAGGTGGCTAAGCCATGAAGATTGTAATTCAAAGGTCAACATCAGAAATTTAGGTGGAGCATAGGCAACTTAGAAAGAACTGTCTCAAATATTTGAAACATAGACTGCGTATGTAGCTCATATTTAACATGCTCCTGTGTTAAATAACCAGTACCAAAGAAAAAGACAAAAGCAAAGGCTTTTGTTGTTGTTAATATTTATGAGAATTTCACATGATAGAAAAGTGGAGAAAAATCACTTGGCCTTTGTAAAAATATGTACTTGTATTCTCCTTTTGTCTCTCCAAGTCCAGACACCTTGTCAAAATGTCTTTGTGTTGAGAGTTCCCCTGATCAAAATTATGTGAGAAATGTCTCCTTCCCTCTGTGATATTTTCCTGGTACTGTGTTTCAGAAATATCTGATATGAGGATCCCATAGCTGGCACATCTAATGTCTCTTAAAAGTGTAGTGAATATCAGTACTTGGGTCTTATCTTGTTAGAAAGTAGACTTAATTTAGGTAGTATAGTTTTTAAGAAATAGCTGAATGCCCTAAAGCTGGAAGAAATCTGCTAGAGTACCCCTCATCCAAAATGCACTTCAGTTGTTTTCTAACCTTTGCTACTGTTAATAATGCTACAGTGAAAATGAGAATACAATCATTTATTTAACTTACTGATTTCAAATACTTTGGAAAGGCACCCACAATTATTATTATTCTGTTAAATTATGAAGAACTTTCAACTTTCAAAGCTTTTTAAAATTGGTTTTACTAACTGCATTTCTACCAGTTTAAAGTGTTTCTTTCTTCCATATTCACATAATTAGGGTACTTGGTATTCTTCCTCTTTTTGATAGTAGACATTCTAACAGCTGCACTCAGATCACAGACTCTTGTAGTTGAATGGTGCATTAAATTCATGATGCAATTTGTTAGAATTGAGGTCATCTTATACTCATTGAATGAAGGTGATATGATTCTATTTTAGAAATAAACAAGGATCTATACTTTTATACCTTTTTCTTCACTCCTGGTGGGGATTTTATTCCATGGAAATGCTTGCACACCAACATGGAGCATGTTCTTTGTGATATACTGAGATAAGCACATGTGCATTTGTCATTGCTCCCAAAGTCTGGAGGTTTAGAATGTAGTCCATTGAATGGAAAAATATAAATTTCAGACAAATTCCTTACAGAAGGAATTGCTTAGTCCTTGAGTTATTAATGATGTGAGCCAAGGTAAAGGGCTCACTTCCACTTGGGTTGCCAGTCATGGACTGTATTTCCCTTGTTAACTGTTTGGTGTTGGATAGAAAGAAGCTCAACTGTTAGCAACATCCTTTCACAGATTATGCTGACGAATGTATTTTAGGGAAAATTAGGACCCTTGAGTTTTAACTCCTCTTCTTCCCTTGTCTCATGAAATAAAACTCAAATTTTTCTAGAAAACCACTCTTTACTCTGTTCTTTATACTCATGTATATCTAATCTCTTTCTCTGTGTGCACCAGTTAAATTAAAATTCAAACTACAGGAAATTTAAAATTAAATGTGCTATATTTATGATCCAAACTGTCTTCCTCTACTCAGGGTGACAGTGAATTTAAGTATCCCATCCCAGTTATAAGTATCTTTGCTCAAGGAATGCTAAAGTCCTAGTATAACCCAACCTTTCCTACTCATCTGATGGTAGATTATTTTGTTTTATATGCCTCTAATTAATTTATAACTTTAAGACAGATTCAAAACAGGAATAAATATTGATTTGGTGTATCTGTGAGTGGATCAAGAGTCAGGAGGTTTGTATTTTGCTATATTTTTATAATCATTCCTCTTAATATCTGCTTTCTGGTGGGTGGTGCTGGAATATAATTCTGGCATTGCACACATTCTGCACACAATCCCAACCAGTGGTCTGAGCCTTTAGTTCTAATATCTACCTTCATGCTGGATTGTATTTACATTACATTTACATTAAATAATTACATTTACATTAAATAATTTTCTTGATATGATTGTATTTATATAGACCTTTTTATTGCATTTAACAATAAAAACAATATTTAGATACATATGGATTTACTTAATTTCCTCTAGTGTAATTTCTTGGTCTTTATATTACCACAATATTATAATTTTAAAACATATATTAGTATCAGATAGTGATAGCTAGTACTTTGCTTTTATATTTCAGAGAGTTCTTGGCTAATTATATATATGTAAAAACTTTCTGGAGAATTTTGGATGCTTTTGCATTGTTTTCTTCTTTAACTTCATTGAGGTATTATTATAGTTGACTTGGAGAAAATGGTGTTTCTTATGATAGTTTTACAATCTATGTATAAGTTGAGCAATTGGTTATTTGATATACTTCTGTGTATTTTTATTTTCTCAAATTCTGCACATTTTTAAATATTCTTACATATGAAATACAACATTCATATGACAACTTTATAAAATATACATGGTGCTTTTTAGTATTTGTCAAACTGAATATTACAAAAAATGTGTCAAGATTCTAGAACCATTATTTTTAACAGCTTATTATTTATTTCTTCCTAAATATACATCCCCTTTAACCATGACCCTGGGTTTCAACTCAGGAGGAATATGGTTACGTAATCATATGTCCAGGTGTTGCAATTCCAGTCTCTGTTTCTGGTGGTGGTGTATCATGTACTTTTAATTAGAAAAAAATTCTGCCCATGGATAATAGCAGTTTAAACTATATCTTCCCTTTATGAGAATGCCTTTTTCTACATGTTCATCAATACTATTTAACTTTGTGCATATGGTGTGATTTTATTTTACATTACCTAATTTCTAAAGATGTTTAGTTTTTCATGATTAGGGAACACTTATATATGGCCTATTTAAAGTGACTGTTCAAGTCTCTTGTCTACTTTTCTTTTTGCAGTGTGTATTTTTCTTCTTATAAGTGTTTGGATTACATAGGAGGCAATTAGGTCATTTGACCTTGCACCATTTCATGAAATCATTCGATGAATGAAATTTTTATTTTAATATTATATAATTTATAAGTTTAAAAATATTATTTTGTGTAATTTTGAAAAGAAATAACTTGTTTGTTGTTCTTTTCCCTTTTGTGATATTGGAGATTGAAACTGGTGTACAATTACTGAGCTATATCCTCAGCTCTTTTTTAAATTTTATTTTCAGACACACTTTGCTAAGTTTCTTGGGTTGGCCATAGATTTGTGATACTCATGCCTTAACCTCTAGAGTACTGGATAACCTCTAGAGAACTGGATATACCACATGCATCCTTTCTCACTTTCTTATGTCAACTTTTGAATGATTTATATTTTCTTTTATATTTCACTTTTCATAATTCTTATATTTGTATTTAATATATGAAAATGGATTATGTGGTATAAGTAAAGGATACAATTGCATTTTTACTATCATACAAGTATCCCCATATCCTAGTATCTTTCTTTGGAAAGAATGCCATTTTTCCTCTTTTCTACATTAAAATCTCTACGATTTAAAACTGTCTAAATAGCAAAAGACTTATTAAGATGTTTGTCTTGAGTTCCACCATGTATTAATTTTATCATGAGGTCTACACTGATTGCTTTAACTGTATAATATTAGTCTATTGTGGCCTTATGGTGTTGTGGTCAGTGCTAGACTTCATGTACATCAATGGAATGGCTATAACAAAGAGCCTCACCATGTAGTATTCTGTCTCAACTTGATTGTTGTTATTACACCCAGGTATTTGGAAAATAGCAAAATCATCTTAGAATAAATTTTCCAGAACATATTCACTTCAAGGGAGACATCATTATATATAAGCATATATATGCAATTTTATAGTATATAATTGATATAATTTTTACTTATTGAATTATTGAATTTACCAGGGTCTCTCTGAGTTACTAAGTGATTCACTAAGTTACTGAGGCTATCTTTGAACTCTTGATCCTCCTGCCTAATCCTCTTGAATTGTTTGGAATACATGCTTGCTCCCCTACATCTGGCTCATTTGCTTTTTACAAAAACGTTCATTGACTTTGGTGATTCTGTTATGTTTATTTTCAATATCTTCTAATTTTACTCTTTCACTTAGGATTTTCTTTTCTCCACTCTTATTTTTATAAAATTTATTTCTTTCAAACTATTCAGATGAATGATTTGCTAAGAAATTCCTAATCATTTTATGGATTACAAATTTATTTCTCTATATTTCATTTTTAATATCAGCTTTAGATACATCCCACTTTTTTATGGTCTTATGGAGGTTTAATTAGCACATATTAACCTGCACATATCTTAAGTGTATCCTTTTACCTTGTGACATATGTACATATCCATGAAACCAGCACCACAATCAACCAAGTTGTCATGTCTATTTTTAAAATATGTTCCCAGAGGTTATAGACCATTTATGAGTGATCTACAAAATGTATAAATGCATTCTACTGGCATGTACAAGTAATTAGAAAAATGAAAATAAATTAAAAATAAAATGTTTCCAAATGTCCTTTTAAATCCCTTCTTTTGCTCTTCCTCACAGCCATTCATGCAATAAAATTGATTTTATAAAGCACAGCAAGAACAGAAAAGCATTGAAATGATAGAGTTCCTTGAATTACCATAAAGGAAACATACCATGTACCATTGCTTACACCAAGAAATAGAACATTAATGATGCCCCGAGAACATCTTCGTGCCCTCTTCCTCTTAGTACCGCTTCATAATGTCTGATGGTAAGTACCCTTTTCCTTTTCTATATAAATACTATTTATCCCTTTTTAAAAACAAAGGAAGCAAAAAATAAAAGAGAAGCATTACTTCCTCTGAACTTCTTAATGCAAAATTGGAGGAGAAAGTGAAGCTGTGGATTTGTTTCTGACCCTGACCTCAACCCAGCCTCCTGCTCTCTGATAGGAGAAGTGAAGTGAAGTAAATCTAAAGATGAAGAAGGAAGAGGTGGGCTGGAGCAGGATGCAAGGCTTGGGGCTGCGAAGAGAGGTTACCAGAATATAAATGGTATGAGGGAGCAAAAGACCAAGTAAGGGGAGAAGTACAACTGGTGACCAGAGGAAAGCTCAAATGGAGCAGGCCAGATGGTGTAACAATGGGAGAGTTAGTGGGGAGTGTCAGCATCTAGACAGGTGGAAATTAGAAGACTGGAGTATAAAGAATGGCATCTCTTGCGCAGTTCTCCAAGTTACAAGCAGGTAAAATGTTTGCACCCTAACTTTTTTCCATTCTCACTTTCCAAGGGGCATTTCATCCCAAACCCATTGGAAGGGTTCTCCCACTGTCACCCCATTTTCTAATTTCTGGCAATTGGAATTCACTTTATCTTCTTTCTCCTGTTCTTCCTCATGTTCTGCATATTGTTTATTCCCCTCTTCATACTCAGCAGGTACTTTTTCCTCCTCAGTCCCCTTCTTAGTCTCCTCTACCACTTATTTATTTTTCTCTTTCCAATTTGCTTTATCCTTTAGGTCCTTGTTTCTAATTATACAACTTCCCTATGCTTTTCTCTGAGATGGTGCTGGGGTTCTGTATGTACTTATGTGAAAACTGGGTCCCATCATCCAGGTTGAAGGGTCCTAACCTGCACAGTGTTGTGGTAGCTAGAGGAAATTATCTCAGTGGTAGAGGCAGCAGTGGTGAGTTCCAGTTAGAGCATTCCCATATAATCATTGTTTCCCCTTATTTTCTGTTAGGGGAATAATTAATGTTTCATAGTATGTGCCTGAGTAGATAGCACCATGCAGTTTTCCAAAGTTACTTTAATTTTTACCTTACCACAGCAGGCCTGACAATTCCAATCACTTAACTCCTCTGTGACCATTAGTTTTTCTGCATTGTGTGATTGTCTCTTTTTTTTTTCCATCCTGGTGAGTATACAATAGTCTTTTAGCTTGAATTTAATATCCTTCAATACTATTGCTTTATACATATATTCATGTTTTATTGTCATTTTAATGTTTCCTCCTTTGTGAAATCTTTTGAAATTCTCATGTGTGCTGTACTCTCTTGAGATGTATTTTTCCCCAAAGAAATGGTTGAGAGTGGGTTTCTCAACCTCTTGTGGTAGATCACAAGTGGCAATCACACCCCAAAGGAAGGAGAAACCTCCTTTCACTGTATGATAAAGCTGAAAACTTCAAGGACTGTACCTTGTGTCTCATCTCTATTATATAGTCTTATGACCTTTTGTGTCAGGCAGCTGTAGGGCAGGGAGTGTCATGAGTCTCTTTTAACTTCTCACAGGCAGTTTGGAACACTGGTGTACAAATCAAATGTTTTATCTATATCTTTTTATACCTAATACAGGAGTTTACATATTAGTTCAAAATTAGGGACCAGTATCTGACAGTTTTAGTCAGTTTTTTTTATGACTGTGACCAAAATTATGTACAAGAGCAATTTTAGAGAAGGAAGAGTTTATTATGGGGTTAACAGTTTCAGAAGTCTCAGTTCAGAGATGGTTGGCTCCATTCCTCAGAGACTGGGATGAGGCAGAACAACATGGCAGGAGAGTATGGTGTATAGAAACATCTGCAAAGAGGGTCCAGGATTCAGAGAGTGCTCTACTCAACAAGGATGTAAGATAATCCTCAAAGGCCTACCACTAGGGACCTTTCTCCTCCTGCCATACACTTCATACCTGGAGTTACCATTTCATCCATAACTGAGGCTTATTGCACTGGATAGGCAAGATTCTCATAACCTAATCATTTAATCTCTAAACCTTCTTGTATTGTCTTATGCATGAGCTTTTGGGGGACAACTAATATCTAAATCATAACACTCACATTTACAGGAACCCATGTACCTGTCTCTAGTTTCTGACTTCTATAAAGCTTAAGATAGTCTTCTTTAAATCTGACATAAAAATTCAGGTTCATTGGATAATCTGGAATCCCAGACAGGTGAAATGTTTGTAAAACTCAGCTATCTTAGTGGACACCTCATATGAGGTGAGGTGTTTTACTGCAGCAATACAGTATTTGAAAATCTGAGTTCATAGCTGGGACTGGCTATAAGCAGATAATCCTCATATTGAGAAAGGATTTCTTAATCCACTCATACACTCAGCTAACAATTTTGATAGAATTCTATTCAAACATTACAAAAAATTTAAATCTCTATGTAAGAAAACTGAACAATACTGGATTGTTACTTTTGTATTGAAGTCCTGTCACTCAAAAGCAGTAATTAGTAATACCTTATCAGAGGAATGTAAAGGAACTCATCTCTTAAAATTGTTCTTAACCTGCCATTGTTACCTGGCATTACTAATAGTAAAGTATATGAATTTGGTAATTTTGGATGAATATGTGAAACTATGATACTTTTAACACTCAGATCTTGCCCAAATTATTATGCATCAATGGGTTTTTAATTTTTTTTAAATGGAAGATTGGGTTATTGCAGGTTGTATGGCAAGTACAACCAAGTCCATCCATCAAACTTGTCTACAGAGATTTCAACCGTATTAATACTTCACTTTTAAGAATATATTGTTTCTTCATAGGATATTACCACCTCCTTAAACAAAACACTGAGAAAATATTTGTCATCCTTCTCAGAGTCCCTTTAACACCCAATATAGCCTTAATTATTTATTTATTCATTTATTTATTTATTTGACCATGGATTGTGCCCACATATTCATGTCATCAGCCCTTTAATTTCTTGTTTTTATTTTGGGTCAGGGTCTCACTAAGTTGCTTAGGGTCTTGCTATATTGCACAGGGTGGCATTGAATTTGAAATTCTCTTGCCTCCTTTCCCCAAATAGCTTGGATTAGTGGTATGTACCACTGTGTCTGACTCAATCATTTCTTTAAGAAGAATCTCTATCATGAACTGATTTTTGTTTTTAAAACTTGAATATTTTTTATTTAATAACTGCCCTACTCTCATAACTGTTTTAACATTCAAACTCTCCTTTGACCTTAATATTTCCTTAAATCTGAATCTCAGGTCAAATAAACTTTGGTAAAATTGTGCTCTACCTTTTAATGGATACTTCATAAAATATCATAAAAATGAATATTATTACTGCTATCCACATTAGTTTTGGTTTTGTTAATTAAGATATGAAAAGCTCATAGTTTTGTGTACACATCTGAAATAATCAAAAAAATATTATTGAGGAGGCAAGATGGTGAATTAGAGTGAGGCAACATTTCTCCTAGCTCACTTACCCAGAAATCAAGTGGTGAAAATAGTATTTCTCTCTGAGGCTCTGAGTGAAAAATCATGCGACTGGAGGGTAAATGTGCTCTTGCTGAACCAGAGACTGTTCAACTCATTAAATGGATTTTTAAAAAGTTACCCCAAGATTACCAATCATCATAGGAGAACTGAATCAGGAGTCATCTTGAGAGTAAACTATAGCTCTTCCAATGGATAGTGGAAACCCAGACCTGGGGAATTATGGCTAGGCCTACATAAACCTATCTGAGCCTAGTAAAGAGTTAACTGAAATTAACAAACCCAGGTAAAAGAAGAATCCAAGAGCATCTTTACCTAGGTAAATTCCAGTTGCAGAGGCAGGGAGAAACCAACTCTCTCCAACACTTTGAGTTCTGTGGCTCAAAGGATCTCATAAGGCCAGCTACAGTGAATCAGATATTTGATGTGGTGACTTTCAGTGCTCATAGCTCTCTGATTAACAGCCTGATTGGTCCTGGGTACTTATGAGACCACAGCACCCACCTTTCCCCTGAACCCATTCAGTTTGTAACCTGCTGAGTCCCTGGCTTCCACCCATTTTTGTGCTTTACCTGTTGCTGGCACCTACCAGTTTTCTGATATCCAACTGCTCCTTACCTGCCCTATCTGTCTGGTCCTTGTGACCACAACCTGCCTGTGTCCTCTGGACACCAGAGGCCCAGTTGGAATACTCAAACCAACCTCACAACCTGCCTACTGCTTGACTGACTATGCATGCAATTTCACTGCTTGGCCCATAGCCCAGTGTGCCAGGCTACAATGTCCCTGCCAGTTCAATCTGACCCAGGCACCTCCATTGCTCTCTGGCCCACAGGCTGTCCCAATCAGCTCAACATTTCAACATCTAATGTGCCCAATCCATCACAGAGTGACATCTGCCAGGCTTTAGAAGAATATCATTTCAACAATGCCAGCAACTCACCACAAAATAAAGCAACCAGAACTGTTGTCAGATGTGGGTTGGCCTCTCGGGAAGGGAGTGAGTGCAACGATGCCCCTTTGCCCAGACACAGGGAGCCAGGTTCTGTGATGCAGACTCAATTTATTCAGGAAGTGCAATACTTTATATAAAAAGTGAGAACCAATCATTTTAATGAGATAGCCAGG
Organism: Sciurus carolinensis; assembly: GCF_902686445.1. Classification (NCBI taxonomy): domain Eukaryota; kingdom Metazoa; phylum Chordata; class Mammalia; order Rodentia; family Sciuridae; genus Sciurus; species Sciurus carolinensis. The sequence goes on along the minus strand of NW_025920169.1, from coordinate 153,449 downwards.
CCACTTCTCAGGTTACATATTTACACTACCGTACTGCAGGGAAGAGCAGACTTCTACTGGGAACCAGGGAGGCCCAAGAGGCATTGGGTCATCACAGAGTGTTCTCATGTGACATGAAGAGAGCCCTGTGTTCTGTGCTCAAGCCCAGTGCATACCTTGGATCCATGCCTGGTACACCCCAGGATTCTCCTCATTTTCACCCTTTTTCTTTTTTGCCATCATAACCTGAGTTAACATGACCTGTCCTGTATCAATTTTTGAGGTTCTTTTACAAAGGCAGTAAATACATAGAAATGATATTACAATGCCAGCAAGGGAAAGGTCAATTAATGTAATATTTACAGGATGAAATATGGAGGTGATTTTGTTCCATAATTGTGTGAAGAAAGAAGCATTTAGTACAAGTTGGGCTCGGGTTTCATTGATTGACATGATCGCATGACCTAGTTTGAGCATTAAGTTTTGAAATTGGGAGTTTCAAGGACCCCTTAAATATGTACTTAATTCTTGTCTCCATTTATTTACATTGTCAAGTGTTACCATAGTGTCAGAAACATGGGGTAATGTGGGAACACATTGTAGACCCATTGTTATTTGCATATCTATTCTTTCATTTTGGATGGGTTTTGAGGCATTTATTACTAAAAGTCTGGCAAAGGATGAAAGCTGCTGGGTAACTCTAAAGGGAGTGTGACTTTGCACACACTGGCAGGGGTGGATGTCTGCCAATGGCCTAATTTTGTTTACATTTTTAGTGATATTGGCAGAAATCTATGGGCACACAGGCAAACGGGGGAAAGCATCTATAGAACTATTCTTAGATACAGAAGTTAATTTAACCGGCTTAAGACCTGTGATGTTTCTTGTAGTATGATCTAGGAGAGTATCAGGGCATAAGCAGATCACTTGATCACATAATGAGAGCTCAAAAGTGGAGGAACAATTGGACAACTTCATGAATAGCCAACTGCCAGTAGTGCTAACAGTAGTATTACATCGAGCTCGATGAGGAGGTGCTGAAGTGGCAGAAATGTCTATGGAAGTATTAGAAGTTAAAATAGAAGGCAGAACATCTGTATCTAAGCCTAATGGCATCACCATGGACGGATTAGGGATCCCAATAATTGTTGCACCAGTGCGGTGAGAGTTGGCAGTGATAATAGAACACATTAGTGAAAAAGTGGATGGGGAAGTATCACCTTCAGGAGCCATTTGTTGAGCCTCCTGAGCTACCCTTTTTAATCGCCCCAAGTCACTGGAGGTGCATGGTGACCTCTTTTCTTTCTTCCTTTTCCTTGTGTGTTTGATGATTGTCCTTGTGTGGCTGAGGAGCCCTCTGTCCTCTTCAGTTCCTCCATCAGGGTTTGTGAATGTCTTTTTTTTGTTGCCCTCCATGCGACGTAGCGGAATTGATCGATCTGGTTGGTATCCAAATTGGCATAAATTCACCTTCTGGGAAAACACAAGCAAAACCTCACCCCTGAGTTAGTAAAGGGTGTGGTCCATGAAGGCAATTTGATAGGGAGTCCTTCCAATACACCAATGGCAGAGGAGTGTTACCGGGAAAAGAACCCCATTGCTTCATGGCTGGTGAAATACCGTGGTCATCAAAGGTTAGGAAATTCAGAGTGAACAGAATGTGATTGAGTGTGTATGATGGGGGCATATGTGTTCCCTCTTCTCCCCCTTTCTCTTTTTGTAGCTGAGTTTTTATAGTATGGTGTGTTCTTCCTACAATTCCTTGACCTTGTGGATTGTATGGGATTCCTGTAATTACCTTGATATTCCAAGTAGATACCCAACTTTAGAATTTGTTTGAGGTATATGCAGGTCCATTGTCTGTTTTGATGGCCCAATTTGGGGGCAATTGTTCATATTCCTAGGTGGTCAGAGTGGAATGCTTTCCTCTGCAAGTTTACATAGTGAGACATTAAGTGCTGCGAACCAAGAACTAAGACAAGGGATTCCTTCAGGAGGACCTCATTGACCTGAACCCTCATGAGTCTCTTGTTGAAAATGGACCACAAATGTTTAATTTTAATGCAATTATTATAAAGAAGAGTATACAGGCAAATCACCAGGAGGTAGAAGAGTTGAGAAATTGTTCCCATAATAAGGCCTAACAAAGGCTGGAAAGGACAAGGCCTTTGTGTGGGAACCTTGACAGTGTCCAAGTTATTAGGAATGTAAATACAACAAGTAACCTTTAATGTCATTGATGTCTCCAGAAAATATAGCTAAGCAACTTGATGTCATCTGATTTTTGCAAAATATCCTTTTATTGGTATAATCTGTGTTTAGTAGAGATCTCTATATTTCTGTTATTTAGGGCTAGATAATAATACTAGCAAACATAGATTAAGCCTACCTGTGTAGCTTAGGAAGGTCTGTAGGCCTTAAATTGACTAAAAACTTTCTGACTCTGGACGTTTCTCTTGATAATTATTAGGCACATTTGTCTAAGAATCTCTCTTTTGTAGCTTACAGTCTTTACTTATTCTAGAATGCTAGCACAAGTGTATTATTTAAATTGCATTTAACTCTTGCTTCTTTTAGACTCTGTAAAGCAGTACAATTAAACAGTTGTTGTTTAACTATAATTGTATAAACCCTGATTTTCAAGAGTAATTGTTCTAAAGAAGAAAACAGACATGATGTTAAGAGTAAATTAGTGTTTCTAAGAAATCCTTGTCATCTTAACATATAGATTGAACTTTGGTTTATATCAGTACATTAGTATTTGAACTTAGGAAAATTCTTAAGTAGCTTTAACTGATTGTTTCACATACATATAACCAACTTAGTTACACACAAACTTGTTGAATTTTGTCCTTCACTTACACATAGATTGTCTTAGCACTTGCTTAGACCCTTATGTTTACCACACAAGCATTTTTTTTACCCAGAAACACTTTGTTGTTTAGAGTAATCTAATGGAAACACAGTTAAAACTCTTGGAGCCCTTTGTATATAGAATTGTACCTGTAAGGACTTAACTGTTAGTTACATTGTGTGTAGTGATAACGCAAAGCAATCTTTAAACCTTTTTATCCACCAATTTTTGAAAATACCAGTAATGTTTAAGTATGTTACCCCCTGGAATTTAAGGAGTTAAGAGTACTCAATGTTATTTAATAATTAGCATTTTAACTTTGCAAATTAATCAGATGTTTCAAACAAACATATTTGAGTAATCTTATATATGTTAAGTCTAATTTCTTATTTACTTATTTTACTGTAAACCAAGATATTAGACAAGAGTATTGAACAGTATTTGCCGGCCCTTTCCTGTTGAAGAAAAGTCCTAGAATCAATTGATATTAGACATTTATAAATATTAACATTTTATTAGTTTGACCACCTAGAGACTTGTGAGTTAATTTCAAAGACATTTTCCTCTTATTAGTTTACCCAATTTAAATTGAACCTTTTTAAATCACGTGAATTTAAAATATGTGGATCCATTTTTTTAATTTTAATTTTATGTGTGCTTATTATTCATGTCAATTTTGTCAGGTATATACATAGACAACACATTAGACAAAAACATATACACATAACACAAAAGCAAAGACCTTGTAATGTTTATCTCCATTGCAATGTAACAGATATTCAAAAATAACTCTAGAGTTGAATAAAAATAGAACTGATCAGAAAATCATTAACCCAGTTATGTAGGATCAAAATTATGAGCTCAAAAAATATTGCATTTAATAAAAACAAAACAAGAATCCTGGAAGAAAAAATGATAATAACCATGAATTATAGCATAAAAGACTGAGGAAGAGGAAGGCAGAAAGAGTGAGATGAAGTGGTGGGAGAAAGTGATTTATTTCCTTTTTGGCTAGGGATTTGTTTTAAAGCTCACAGAGCTCATAAGTGCACTTGATCTAAATACTGAGGTGGGCCTTGCGCCTGAACAGCTGGTGAAGCATAGACTCCTTCTCCCTGTAACCATCCAGCATCTAACTGTACTCTTGCCCTATTATTCCTTTCAGCCTGTTGCTCACATTGATCATGGAACCCTGCTCTCCATAGGAGGACTCACCAGAGCCTAAAATCATATGACACAAATCTGTCCAATCCTTGGGAGTGTTAACATCTAGACTAAAATTCTCTATTAACTGAGTAGCATAAGGGGAATGAAGATCATCCTCTTGAACTGCTTTCCTAATAGTAGTAACTGTCTTTTGTTCATGAGGATACCAATTCAAAGGTCATTGGGCTGTTCTATTGACATTTATTGGAAAAGCTTGTAAAGTAGTCCCCCAATTACGATCCCTAGTTTGACATAAATCATTAAAATGTGGCCCCCAAGGGCTACTATTTGAATATGCTGGAGGAACAGAAACAGATTCTTCGGTTACCCATGGTGATTCCTTACTCTCATTTGATAGGGATGTAACACTTTGGCCACAAGATGGCAGTACAGGATAAAGCTGACTAGGCTGTGGCTGTGGATGATTCTCATTCTCCTTACCTCCAAATTCTTGTGGTTTTTCTAGCTCTTGTTTTTCCCTGTTTTCTACTCTTCCCTGGTGACTGGCATTTATATTTTTGTCTTCCTTTTCACTGTTTCCATGCTCTACATGAGCAGCCAGTATATCTTGTAAGTCTAAGTGCTTTTCCTCAGGGATCCCCTGAGGCATGCTAAAAGAGCAGTAACAATTGGATAAAAAGCGAGAAGGTAGTTTTACCCTCCTGTATTTCTTTTCTATGGTTAAATGTATAACCCTTTCCCCTGACTTAGGATCCCATATTTTATCTAATGCCATCCATGGGGCACAATCTACAACATTATCTCATACATTTATAGTCTCCTTTTCCAAGGCTTTTACTTGCCTACTCCTTAGCAGCGCTTGTAAAACTCGCTCCTGGGTAACTCTAACCGAAGGCGGTAGATTCCCCATAAGGAGGTCACTCACCCAGCAGCTCTGCAGGCTTCGTCTTCCTCTGAGGCCCCACGTTGGGCACCAAAATGTTGTCAGATGTGGGTTGGCCTCTCGGGAAGGGAGTGAGTGTGACAGTGCCCCTTTGCCCAGACACAGGGAGCCAGGTTCTGTGATGCAGACTCAATTTATTCAGAAAGTGCAATACTTTATATATGAAGTGAGAACTAATCATTTTAAGGAGATAGCCAGGCCACTGCTCAGGTTACATGTTTACACTACCATACTGCAGGGAAGAGCAGACTTCTACTGGGGACCAAGGAGGCCCAAGAGGCATTGGGTCATCACAGAGTGTTCTCATGTGACATGAAGAGAGCCCTGTGTTCTGTGCTCAAGCCCAGTCCATATCTTGGATCCATGCCTGGTATACCCCAGGATTCTCCTCACAGAATCTCACTAAAACTAAGTCCCTGAAACCAGGAACTCTGACCATGGGACCTTCTCTCATATAACCTAATGCAAAGCACACACTGGTAATGGGTGGACACCTCCTCATTCCACTCCTTATCTGTCTCACAAGAAGAGAAGTTTAGAACTTTTAGAACCCAGCTGACAACTTGGTGAGCAATGCAATAAAAAGTAAGGGCTTGACAGTCCACATCTCATACACCCACACTCAGTTCACACCTCAAAATGAAACAAAATTAGTTGGGGACAGAGAGCAAACACATATGGTCACTATTTGTCCCAACACAGTCAAAATGACTCAATAATTTCTTAACTTTTCATCCAGGTTTTTCACTTTTTTAATTTTTGGTTATGTTTGACTTTGTTTTTGTGTTTTGTTTTACTTTAATATGTACTAATTTTTTCAAGAACACCTATACATATAAAAATTTGTTACTCTTCCTAACTTATAGCCTTTTTGTTGAAGGTTGTTATTTTTCATGGCCATTTTTTTGAGGGTCAAGGTTTTTGATTAGCATAGTTTGATTTTTTGATAATTTTTTCCACCACTGCATTCTCAATTTCTCTTTCCTCCTCTTCCTTTTCTATTGTGACCAACCAAATTCTATCCCACTCTTTATATTCCTTCTTCTATTTTTGTCTCCGTCTTTCTCATTAACATGACATACTATGTTACCATTTCATCTTCCCTACTTACTCTTTAAAATTGCAAACATTTTCTACCTTTCTATCTTCTTTTTCCTCATACCAAATTGGATCCTTAACATATCTTAATTCTACATGATGTATATAATGTCTTCCCCTACCACCAATGCCAGAGCACTAATTAATGTTGCAGAAGTCATAGACAACACCTATTGTTTGACTTTGTGCCACACATAATTTATGATTATTTACTTTTTTACTAATGGAAATTGCTGATCCTTCTATTTCTGCATATTATACCAAGTAACACTGTAGATGTCAAAATAGGAAACTAAGTACCTAATTTACTTCTGTATATTCTTGGCAAAGATTTTTACTATCATTGGCCTCTTCCCCCAAACTCTGAGGTGCTTATAACAGAGGGGCACTATAGCCTTACAATGTAGAAACTCTACTGCTTCAGATCCATCCAGATAGATGGATGGAAACACACTCAATATGAAAAATGAAGGGAAAAAAAATACCAAAAAGCATAAAATACCTCAAAAACAGATTCTATTGACACAACAATGGAGGAAAGACCAGAGATGGAATTCAGATAGTTCATGGTTCAACTAATCTGTGAGGTAAAAAGATGACAAAATAAATAAATTAAGATAGGAAATACAGGAATTAAAATGTAACTTCAATAAGAAGATATAGATCCTAAAAAAGAATCAATTGGAAATTTTCAAAATGAAGGTATTAATAAACCAAATTAAAAATCCAATGGAAATCATCACCAACAGACTAGATCACATGGAAGATAATCAGGACTTGAAGACAAAGAATATAATCTTTAAAGAAGATGATTACAGATAAAAGATGTTAAGGGACTATGCAAGGAAATTTTAAGATAAAGGCTGTGAAATACAGACAAAATACTGTATAATGTTAACAATAAAATAACATCAGAAAAATTTTAAAATCTTAAAAATGAAATGGAAAATTAAATACAGAAAGCATACAAAACTCCAGATATACAAAATTGTAAGAGTCCCATTTCAAGGCACATCATTTTGAAAATGTCAACATACAGAAAATAAAATCTTACAAGCAGCAAGAGTAAAAAAAGACTGGTCACATTTTGAGAAAAACCAATGCAAATCTCAGCTGATTTTTTTTAACCCAGACCCTAAAAAGTAGGAGACTTTAAAATATTATACACCAAACTCTAAAGAAAATGGATGCCAACCAAAAATTCTATATAAAGAAAATTAAGGTTTTGATTTGAAGATAACATAAGAAATTTTCATGATAAAATTTAAAAGAATTCACAACTTAAAGCTGACACTGCAAAACATAATGAAATATTTCAAAAATACATGGAGAAAAAAAAAGCAGAAACAAAACTAGAAGGATACTCAAAGGAGATTCAGCTCAAGTTAAAAATTATAAATAAACCAAAATGACAGGAAAAAAAGCATCTTTCAATAACACAGAACACAAAATGTCTAAACTCATCAAAAAAAGCCATAGACTTGCAGATTGAATTGAAAAATAAGACACAATTTTATGCTGTCTTCAAAAGACTTTACACATAAAGAAAGAGATCCAGAGAATGAAGGTGAAAGTTTGGGGAAAATATATTATTCATGTTGTATTTCTAAATAAATAGGGGTTTCTTTTCTTAGATAAATTGGACTTGAAAGAAAACTTAATCAGAAGAGACAAAGAAGGCCATTTTGTTCTGCGTGAGTACTACAAGAAAACAGTCATTGACATTTATGTCCTAAATGTAGCAACTACATATATCAAGCAAACTTTTCTCAACATCAAGAATCAAATAGTCCAAAACACCATAATACTGGGTAAGCTTAACACACCCCTCTCAACATTAGATAGATAATCCAAAAAAATATGAATAAAAATGCTATACAACTAAAAAAATTCTAGACTTAACAGATATATAGAGAATATTTAATCCATCAGTGACTGAATTTTACTTCTACATAGCACATAAAACATTTTGTAAAATATAATTAGAATTCAATTATAAGACAAAAAGTAGAAAATACCTCAAATACCTGGAATCTAAATCATTGCAAATCATTTTATTGAATGATGAATTGATTGCAGTGTGAACAGTGGTGAAATTAAAAAAAATACTTAGAATTAAGTGAGAATATGGTACGACATATCAAAACCTCTGGATTGCTCTGAAGGAGGACATAAGAGGAAAGTTTATATTACTGAGATAATTTAAAAACAAACAGATAGACAGCAAATAAATAAACTAACAATACATCTCAAGGTCCTAGCCAAAGAATAATAAATCCATAACAGTATCATTAGATCCCAGGAAATAAAATCAGAGTCCAACTCAATAAATTTGACATTATAAAAACAATTGAAAATCATTGAAAACAGTTGGTTCCTTGAAACACTAAACTAATTTGATAAATTTTTAGCTCAGCTAAATAAAGTAAAGAGAAAACAATGAAAGTTTTTTAAATCCATGATGAAAATATCACCAAAAGCCCTACTGAAATAGAAAGGAGTATCAGAAAGTACATTGTTCTTATACTCCAATGTGTTAGAATATTCCTAGATATGTATGTCCTAACCAAACTGAATCAGAAGGATCTAGAAAATTTGAAAAGATCAAATTCTACTAATGAAATTGAAGAAGTCATAAAAAATGTACTAAAAAGAAAAGTTTAGGACAGGATGGATTCTCAGTCAAGTTCTACCAGACTTTTATAGAAGAATATCAATCATCCTCAAATTTTTGCATACTATATAAAATTAAGAAATGCTTACAAACTAATTCTATGAAACTAGTAGACCCCTGATACCAAAATCAAAGTTATATCAAAGAATGAAAACTTCATGCTGATATCCTTGATGAACATAGATGCAAAAAAATTTTTAAGAAATACTGGCGAATTGTGCACAAAATCACATTAAAATGATAGTTCACCATTGTCAAACCCAAGATTGACAACACTCTAAATGGAGAAACTAAAATTATTCCCACTAAAAACAGGAAGAAGACAAGGATGTCCACATTTACCAATTTTATTCAACATACACATTGAAACCCTGGCTAAAGCATTTAAGCAAAAGATAGAAATTAAAGTGATACAAGTAGGAAAAATGTGTTCAAACTATTTCTTTTTGCTGGCACCATGATTCTATATGTAAGAGTCCCAAAAACTTAACTCGTAAATTTCTAGAATTCATGAAGAAATTCAGCAAAGTAGTGGTTTACAAAATTAATACCCATAATTCAATTGAATTTCTATGCATCAATAATGAATCAGCTACAATAGAAATTAGGAAAACTATCCCATTCACAATAGATACCAAAAAAAAAAAAAAACTATTTAGGGATCAGCCTAATAAAAGAGGTGAAGTATCTCTACAATGAAAATCAGTGAACAGAGCTATAGTTAAAACAAACTAAATTGGTATGAAAGCAAATGGAACAGAATTGAAGATGCATAGATTAATTCCACATACATATAGTTACCTTATATTACACAAAGGTTTTAAAAGTGCACACTGCAGAAAAGAGAGCCTTTTCAACCAATGGTGCTGTGAAAATCCATCCATATGTAATAGAATGAAAATTAATACCCCTTCTCACCCTGCACAAATGTTAACACTTAGTAGATCAAAGACCTACATATTTTTCTAGAAACACAAAACCTATTAGAAGAGCAGTTAGGCCCAGATCTCCAATACATTGGTACAGGAACTGATTTACCAAAAAAGACTCTAAAATTAAAACAAATAATAATAAATTAGAGTGGACCAAACTAAATACATTCACAGCAAAAGAAACATGAAAACAGAACCTACAGAATGGGAGAAGAACTTTGCACCTATATATGTTGTCAATTTCTAGGATGTACAAAGAATTCAGAAATCTTAAACACACACACACACACACGCACACACACACACACAAAATAAAGGGACAACAGAAATGAACAGACCTTTCTCAAATAATAGAGAAATAATCAAAAATATTTGAAAAAATGCTGAACATCTTTAGATACTAGAGAAATGCAAATTAAAAGTGCCCTGAGATTTCATCTCAGTCTGGTCAGTATGGTAAGTATCAAGAATATCAGTAACATGTGTTCATGAGAATGTGCAGAAAACAGAATTCTCACACATTGATGGTGGGACTGCAGATTATTGTAATCCCTGTGGAAAGTAGTATGGATATTTTTCAAGGAATGGATCCACCATTTAAACCAGTGAACCCACTCCTGAATATATACTCAAAGGACATTAAATGCAGCATACGACTGTGACACAGTCACATTAATATTTATAGCAGCACAATTTAAAATAACTAAGTTATGAAAGCAACATAGGTGCTCTTCAACAAATGAATGGGATAAAGAAATTGGGCATATATACACAATGCATTGTTAATCAGCCATAAAGAAGAATGACTCCATGACTTTTACCCATAAATGGTTGAATCTAAAGAATATTATGTAATGAAATAAACCAATTCCTGATTCCAAAGGTTGAATTTTTTGTTGATATGCGAAATCTAAACCACATAGAGTGGTGGAGGGTAAGAAAAATTCATAATACTAGACAATGGTGAAAAAAAGAAGGGGGGAGGATAGAAAGAGGAAAGATAGTAGAATAAATCTAACATAATTTTTCTATGTATACATATAAAAATACCTAAGTGAATTCCACCATCATGCTTACCCACAAGACAATTGTCATTCTAATTAGAATAGGATATATCCCATGCTTGTATACATTCATGAAAATGGATTCTACTGTCATGTAGAACTAAAAAAACCAATAAAATTTTAAAAAATGACAATTATTTGAAAAACTAGATTTTTATCCTGTTATAAACAAACAACATATACATGTATCATACTTTGTTTCATAAATATGTATAATTTTTATTTTACATATTAAAATAAGTTTAATTTGAAAAAAAGCACAAATACAATATTCAAATGGGGTTTTTTTTGCTAGTTGATATCTTAATAACATACATAAATACCATAATATATTTGAACTCAAATTCACTAGTAAATGTTTCCTTTATGTGATCAACCTCATTGCCTTTCAAAAGTTTCTCTAATCCCACTATGGTCTTGGAATAACTAGAGAAATTGTTACATTTTCAGAAAACCCAGCTCCATCCAAGAACAACTGAATCAGATTCTTCATTTCAGTAATCTCTGATTCATAATTGTACAATTATATCTGAGAATTCCCTGCATTTTGACTCATTGTACACAAATGGGGTACAACTTTTTATTTCTATGGTTGTACACAATGTATATTCATACAATTCATGTAATAAAACACACGTGGGTAATATTGTCTCATTCTACTCTTTCCTTCCCCCACCCCCTTCTTCCCCATTTTCCTCTACACTATACACAGTTCCTTCAATCTTCTCTTCCCTCTTCTATCCCTCCTCATTATATATCCTCATTCACTTATCAGAGAAAACATTTGGCCTTTGGTTTTTTGGGCTTGGCCTATTTAACTTAGCAGGATAATTTCCAACTTTATCCATTTACTAGCAAATGCCATAATTTTCTTCTTTATATCTGAGTAATATTCCATTGTGTATTTATACTACAGTTTATAAACTTTATACACTTTGGAGATTAGTGTTCAGTCTGAAGTATGTGTGGAAAATATTTCCGTCCACTCTGTGGGCTTTTATCCATTCATCAGTTGAAGGGCATCTCAGTTCATTTCACAAGCTAGCTATTGTGATTTGAACTTCTATGAACACTGATGTGACTGCATCACTGTACTATGCTGATTTTAAGTCCTTTGGTGATAAAACAAGGAGTGGGTAGTTGGGTCAAATGAAGGGTCCATTCCAAGTTTTCTGAGGAATCTCCATTTTGCTTGTCAGAGTGGTTGCACCAATTTGCAACTCTAACAGCAATGTATGAATGTGCCTTTTTTGCCACATTCATGCACTTATTATTCATGCACTTATTGTGTTGTTAATATTAGCCATTCTAGAATCATTTGTTTTTTGTGGTGCTGGGAATTGAACTCAGGACCTTGTGCATATGAGGCAAGCACTCTACCAACTGAACCATATCCCATCCCCAATATTAGTCATTCTAATTGGAGTTAGATGAACTCTTAGGGTCATTTAAATTTGTATTTCTCTAATTACTAGAGATGATGAGCACTTTTACATATATTTGCTGATCACCTGTATATCTTCTTTGTGAAGTGACTGCCCAGTTTCTTAGCTCATGTATTGATTGGTTTCTTTGTATTATTTTTGTAAAGGATTTAAAGTTCTTTATACACTTTGGAGATTAGTGTTCGGTCTGAAGTATGTGTGGAAAATATTTCCGTCCACTCTGTAGGCTTTTTTTTTTAACATTATTGATTGTTTCCTTTGCTGAGAAAAGAAAGATTTTTTAGTTTGAATCTATCACATTTATTGATTCTTGCTTTTATTTCTTGCACTATGGGGTCTACTTGAGAATATCTGGTCCTAAATCACCATGATGGAGATTTGGGCCAATATTTTTTTCTATTTGGTCTCAAGACTAGTTACCAGATCTTTGATACATTTTGAGTTGAGTTTTGCACAGGTGAGAGATAGGGATTTTTTTTTTCTTCTGTTATCTTCGGTTTAAAAATAATTCATATTTTGGAAGAAATATTTTGATTTCTGTCAATATCAACTTTTTTTTACATTGATTTTTATTGTAAACAAATGGGATACATGTTGTTTCTGTTTGTACATGGAGTAACAGCATACCACTTGCATAAACATACATTTACATAGGATAATGATGTTTGAAACATTCTGTTATTTTGTCCTTACCCCACACCCCTCCCACCCCTCTTTAGCCTCTATACAGTTCCTCCTTCTTCCATTCTTACCCCCCTCCAGTCCCCCATTATGTGTCATCATCCACTTATCAGTGAGATTATTCGTTTTTTGGATTTTTGAGATTGGCTTATCTTACTTAGCATGATATTCTCCAATTTCATCCATTTGCCTGCAAATGCCATAATTTTATCATTCTTTATGATTGAGCAATATACCATTGTATGTATATATATATATATATAATATATATATATATATTACAGTTTCTTTATCCATTCATTAATTGAAGGACATCTAGGTTGGTTTTACAGTCTGGATATTGTGAATTGAGCAGCTATGAACATTGATATGGCTGTATCTCTGTAGTATGCTGATTTTAAGTCCTTTAAGGCCGAGGAGTGGGATAGCTGATCAAATGGTGGGTCCATTCCACGTTTTCTAAGGAATCTCCCCACTGCTTTCCAGAGTGGCTGCACTAGTTTGCAGCCCCACCAGCAACATATGAGTGTACTTTTTTCCCCACATCCTCTCCAACACCCATTGTTGCTTGTATTCTTGATAATCACCATTCTAATTGTGATGAGATGGAATCTTAGTGTAGTTTTGATTTGCATTTCTCTTATTACTAAAGATGGTGAACATTTTTTCATTTGCTTGTTGATTGCTTGTAGATCTCCTTCTGTGAAGCGTCTGTTCATTTCCTTAGGCCATTTGTTGATTGGGTTATTTTTTTTCTTGGTGTAGAGTTTTTTGAGTTCTTTATATATTCTGGAAATCAGTGCTCCATCTGATGTATGAGTGGCAAAGATATTCTCCCACTCTGTAGGCTCTCTCTTCACATTGCTGATAGTTTCCTTTGCTGAGAGAAAGCTACTTAGTTTGAATCTATCCCAGTTATTGATTCTTGCTTTTATTTCTTGTGCTATGGGAGTCCTGTTAAGGATCCTAAGACAACAAGTTGAAGATTTAGACCTACGTTTTCTTCCATAAGATGCAATGTCTCTGGTATGATTTCAAGGTCCTTGATCCTTTGTGAGTTGATTTTTGTGCAGGGCAAGAGGTAGGGATGTAGTTTCATACTGCTGCATATGGCTTTCCAGTTTTCCCAGCACCATTTGTTGAAGAGGCTATCTTTTCTCCATTGCATATATTTGGCACCTTTGTCTAGTATTAGAAAATTGTATTTATTTGGGTTTGTGTCCATGTTCTCTATTCTGTACCATTGATTACCTGTCTATTTTGGTGCCAATACAATGCCATTTTTGTTACTGTTGCTGTGTAGTATAGTTGAAGTTATGGTAATGCGATACCCCCTGTTTCATTCTTCCTGTTAAGGATTGCTTTAGCTATTCTGGCTTTCTTATTGTTCCAGATAAATTTCATGATTTCTTGCTCTATTTCTGTAAGGTACATCATTGGGATATTATTTGGAGTTGCATTGAATCTGTATAGCACTTTTGGTAGTATGGCCATTTTGACAATATTAATTCTGCCTATCCAAGAACATGGGAGATCTTTCCATCTTGTAAGGTCTTCCTCAATTTCTTTCTTCAATGTTTTGTAGTTTTCATTGTAGAGATATTTTACCTCTTTGGTTAGATTGATTCCCAAGTATTTTACTTTTTTTGGGGGCTATTGCAAATGGGGTTGTTTTCCTCATTTCCCTTTCAGATGTTTCATCACTTGAGTATAAAAATGCTTTAGATCTATGTGTGTTGATTTTATAGTCTGCTATTTTGCTGAATTCATTGATGAGGTCTAGAAGTTTTCTGGAGGAGATTTTTGGATCCTCTAAATATAGAATCATGTCATCAGCAAATAGTGACAGCTTAAGTTTCTTTTTTCCTATTCATATCCCTTTAATTTCCTTAGTCTGTCTAATTGCTCTGGCTAGAGTTTCGAGGACAATGTTGAATAGAATTGGTGAAAGAGGACATCCCTGTCTTGTTCCCATTTTTAAAGGGAATGGTTTCAGATTTTCTCCATTTAGAATAATGTTGGCCATGGGCTTAACATAAATAGCTTTTACAATATTCAGGTATGTTCCTACTATCCCTATTTTTTGTAGTGTTTTGATCATGAAGGGGTGTTGTATTTTGTCACTTTTTTCTGCATCAATTGATATAACCATATGATTCTTATCCTTAAGTCTATTGACATGATGGATTACGTTTATTGATTTACAGATGTTAAACCATCCTTGCATTTGAATCATGAACCCCACTTGATCATGGTGCTCGATTTTCTTAATATGTTTTCGGATATGGTTTGCCAATACTTTGTTAAGGAGCTTTGCATGTATATTCATTAAGGATATTGGTCTAAAATTTTCTTTCCTTGATGTGTCTTTTCCTGGTTTCGGTATGAGGGTGATATTAGCTTCATAGAATGAGTTTGGTAGGGTACCCTACTTTTCTATTTCCTGGAATACTTTGAGAAGTAGTGGAATGAGTTCTTATTTGAAGGTTTTGTAGAATTCGGCTGAGAATCCATCTGGTCCTGGGCTTGTCTTGGATGGTAGGTTTTTAATGTCTTCTTCTATTTCATTGCTTGATATTGATCTGTTTAAATTGTGTGTGTCCTCATGCTTCAGTTTGGGAGGAGCATATGTCTCTTGAAATTTGTCAATGTCTTCAGTAGTTTCTATTTTGTTGGAATACAGATTTTCAATGTACCTTCTCATTATGTTATAATCTCAGTGGTGTCTGTCATGATATTTCCTTTTTCATCATAAATTTTAGTAATTTGAGTTTTCTCTCTCCTTCTCTTTGTTAGTGTGGCTAAGGATTTGTCTATTTTGTTTACTTTCTCAAAGAACTAACTTTTTGTTTTGTCAATTTTTTGAATTGTTTCTTTTGTTTCAATTTCATTGATTTCAGCTCTGATTTTAATTATTTCCTCTCTTCTACTACTTTTGTTGTTATTCTGTTCCTCTTTTTCTAGGACTTTGAGCTGTAATATTAGGTCTTTTAATTGTTGACTTTTCATTCTTTTCTGGAATGTGCTCTATGCAATGAATTTTCCTCTTAGTACTGCTTTCATAGTGTACCAGAGATATTGATATGCTGTATCATCATTCTGATTGACCTCTAAGAATTTTTTTCTCTTCCCTGAAGTTTTCTGTTATCCATGTTTCATTAAATAGCATATTATTTAATCTCCAGGTGTTGGAGTAATTTCTGTTCTTTATTTTGTCATTGATTTCTACTCTCAGTCCATTATGATCTGATAGAACACAAGGCAGTATCTCTGTTTTTTTGCATTTCCTAAGGGCTGCTTTGTGGCATAACATATGGTCTATTTTCGAGAAGGTTCCATGTGCTGCAGAGAAAAAGTGAATCCACTCATTGATGGATGGAATATTCCATATATGTCTATTAAGTCTAGGTTTTCGATTGTGTTATTGAGTTCCGTGGTTTCTTTGGTAGGTTTTTTTGGAAGATCTATCTAGTGGTGACATCGGTGCATTAAAATCACCCAGAATTATTGTGTTGTGGTCTATTTGATTCCTGAAATTGAGAAGAATTTGTTTGATGTACAGGGATGCACCATTGTTTGGGGCATAAATATTTACTATCATTTTGTCTTCCTGATTTATGGTTCTCTTAAGCAGTATGAAATGTCCTTCTTTATCCCTTCTGACTAACTTTAACTTGAAGTCCACTTTATCTGATATAAGAATGGAAACCCCTGCTTTTTTACTGAGTCCATGTGCGTGGTAGGTTTTTTCCAATCCTTTCACCTTTAGTCTGTAGATGTCTTTTTCTATGAGATGAGTTTCTTGAAGGCAGCATATTGTTGGGTCTTTCTTTTTAATCCATTCTGTCAGTCTCTGCCTTTTGATTGATGACTTTAGGCCATTAACTTTCAGGGTTATTATTGAGATATGATTCATATTCCCAGTCATTTGGGCTTACTTTTGGTTTTTAAGTTGACTTGGTTTCTCCTTTGAGTAGTTTTTCTCTAAGGTAGTTCCTCCCTTTGCTGACTTACATTGTTGTTTTTCATTTCCTCCTCATGGAATATGTTTTTGAGAACATTGTGTAGCGCAGGTTTTTTATTTGTAAATTCTTTTAACTTTTGTTTATCATGGAAGGATTTTATTTCATCCTCAAATCTGAAGGTTAGTTTTGCTGGGTAAAGGATTCTTGGTTGGCAACCATGTTCTTTCATAGTTTGAAATATGTTGTTCCAGGCCCTTCTAGCTTTTAGAGTCTGGACTGAGAAGTCAGCTGCTTTCTGTATTGGTCTCCTCCATATGTAATCTGATGCTTTTCTCTCACAGCCTTCAAAATCCTATATTTATTTTAATGTTAGGCATTTTCATTATAATGTGCCTTGCTGTGGATGTGTTGTGATTCTGTGCATTTGGTGTTCTTTAAGCCTCTTGTATTTGATTTTCCATTTCATACTTCAGGTTTGGAAAATTTTTCTGATATTATTTCATTGAATACGTTGTTCATTCCTTTGGTTTGTATCTCTGTGCCTTCCTCAGTCCCAATAATTCTTAAATTTGGTCTTTTCATGATGTCCCATAGTTCTTGGAGATTCTGTTCATGATTTCTTACCATCTTCTCTGTTTGGGCAACTTTATTTTCTTGATTAAATATTTTGTCTTCATAATGATATCGCTAATAAGTGAATGATGACACATAATGGGGGTGGGAGGGGTTAGTGTTGGGGTTGAAGTTGGGTTTAGGGAGGGAGGCAGGAATGGAGGAAGGAAGGACTGTATAGAGGGAGGGGAGGGGGGGGGAGGGAGTGGGGGAGAAGGGAAAAATGGCAGAATGAATCAAACAACATTACCCTATGTAAATTTATGATTACACAAATGGTATGCCTTTACTCCATGTACAGGCAGAGAAACAACATGTATCCCATTTGTTTACAATAAAAAAAAAAGAAAAAAAATTTTGTCTTCATTGTCTGAGGTTCTGTCTTCCAAGAGGTGTAGTCTTTTGGTGATGCTTTCCATTGAGTTTTTTATTTGGTTTGTTGTTTCCTTCATTTCAAATATTTCCATTTTTTTTTTTTTTTGGAGAATCTCTATGTCTTTGTTGAAATGATCTCTTGCTTCCTGCAGTTGCTCTATCAGCTTATTGGCATTATCATTCATTGCCTGCATTTGCTCTCTTATCTCATGCTTTGTTTCATAAATCATCTTAATCATGTATAATCTGAAGTTCTTTTTTGACATTTCTTTTAACATAATGTCACTGGATTCTATTAATATAGAATCTAGATTTGTTTGGATCATTTTATTCCCTTGTTTTTCATGTTGTTGATTTATCTTCCCCCCCTAGAAGTGCAGATCTGGTGTATTACAGATTTCCTCCATCGCCATATAGGGGACCCATAGGTTTCTAAAACCTTTTTTTAAGGGGATATCAGTATTAGCAGTGCCCAATTCAGACACTATGCAATCCTAGACCAAATAACCCCTATGAGGACAATAACAAAATTGTCATAATAAACAGAATGGGTTCAAATATTAACTTCAGTAAAACAAACAGATTTGCAATAAGGTCTGCAAGTTCTAATGGAGGACACATAGGATGCAGAGGGATGTAGAATTTGGCTGTTAATGGGATAAGAAAAGAATATACAGAAGTTCTGGAAAATAGAAAGTGTGGCAGTGTAATCCAAAGAAATTGGATGTTAGCATGCAAAAAAGGGAGAAAGAGACTCAGAAGGAACAGGCAAACAAAAGGAAAAGAGAGCAAGAAAAGTAAAAAAATAAAAACTTAAAATTTTTCAATGAGGAGAAAAAAAAATCTACAGTATAACAATCATATAGTAATCAAAACCTCCCAGTCTTTAGTAGCCTGATGCAGGAGAGGTACCTGACATTGAGCTTCTAGTCTCCAGCAGGCATCTCAGGATATGATTTGCCCCACCTAAAGATCAGATCTCCGGCTTCTAGGATAACCCAAGATGGCCACTCTGGCTTCCAAATCTGTTGGCAAATGGGGAACTGCAGCTCAGGGTGTGGACGTGGTCAGCTGGAGGTCCTGGAGGTGGGGTGCATTTGGTATGGCAGGGTTTCTGGTGTTCAGTTGTTTTTGTTTTTGTTGTGGGATCCTGGAAGCTGGGTGCCATTGTTCTAGTGTCCCTGTGATAGGGCGCAGTCAGTTGGTCTGGAGTTCCTGGTGGCAGGGAGCAGTCAGTTGATATGAGGGCCCCAGAGGCAGGAAGTCATGGTCAGGCTGAGGGATCCTAGAGTTGGGGCTCAGTCAGTCCGGTCAGGGGTCCTACAGGGTCTGGCTATTGTCTCAAAATGGCAGCAGCCACATGTAATCAAACCTGCAGGTACTGTAACAGTGAACTTCCAGGCAACAACAGGCAGCTGGTACTCCACTGGTTGTCGGTGATCAGTTTACTGACTGTTTTTGGATGATCAGGAGGTGAACCTCTTGTGGTGGGTGATGGATAAGTGGAAGGCAGGCGATGGACAGGTGAGAGGCAGGCAAATGGTGGACAAAAGGTGCCTGACAGTGAAAAATCTGCACTCAAAAAAGGTATCAATATGCTGGCAGACTGCCGGTGGTAACAGCAGACAAATGGGGTAAACAGCAGGGGATCGATAAGCAGCAAAACCTGCCTCACCAAGAAACAGATATCCTCTGCTTGAAACCAGAGTTATGGAGCAACACGGAATGCAGCCTACCTCTAATCTGCCATCTTGGATCTCCTGAGAGGTAGGGTTTTAATTTCATCTTACTGCACATGGATTTCCAGTTTTGCCAGCACCATTTTTTTAATAGACTATCTTTTTTCCATTGTAATATTTTGGCACATTTGTCTATTATGAAATAACTGTACTTATATGGGTATGCCTCTGTTCCTTCTATCTTGTACCATTGGTATTCCTGTCTATTTCAGTGCCAATACCATGCTGTTTTTGCTACTCTTCCTCTACAGTACAGTTTAAGGTCTAGTATTGTGTTACTTCTTGCATCACTGTTCCTCTAAAGGATTGCTTTGGCTTTTTTGGTTCTTTAGTTCTTGCACACTAATTTCATGATTTTTTCTCTATTTTTATGATAAATGTCATTGGGATTTTAATTGGAATTGAATTAAATATGTATAACACTTGGGGAAGTATGACCATTTCAATAATATCAATTTTTCCTAACCAAGAACATGGGAAATCTTTCCATCTTTTAAGATATTCTGCCATTTCTTTCTTTAATGTCCATAGTTTCCAATGTAGAGATCTTTCATCTCTTTGATTAGATTGATTCCCAAGTTTTTTTTTTTTGAGGCTATTGTGAACAGAGCTGTTTTCCTCATTTCCCTTCCAGATATTACATTGCTTATGAGTTAAAATGCTTTACCTTTATGTATGTCAATTTTCTAGTCTGCTATTTTTCTGAATTTATTTATTAGGTCTAAAAGTTCTCCGGTGGATTATTTTGGATCCTCTAAATATAGAATCATGTCATTGACAAATAGAGATACTTTTAGTTCTTCTTTTCTTATTCATATCCCTTTAATTTCTTTGGTCTAATTGCTCTGGTTAGTATTTCAAGAATGACGTTGAGTAGAAGTGGTGACTGAGGTCATCCCTGTTTTGCTCCAGTTTTTAAAGGTAATGTTTCCATTTTTCTCCATTAAGAATGATGTTGGCTGTGGGCCTAATGTAAGTAGCCTTTACATTGTTGAGGTATGTTCCTACTGTTCCTATGTTTCCTAATGCTTTGAGTATGAAGAGGTGTTGTATTTTGTCAAAAACTCTGCATCTATTGAAATAATTATATGATTCTTTACCTCTTTACCTTATGCTTATTAAAGTGATGAATAATATTTATTGATTTCTGGATGTTGAATCAACCTTGCATCCCTGCAATGAACCCCACATGATCATGGTGCACTATCTTCTTTATATGTTTTTGTATGTGATTTGCAAAAATTTTGTTAAGAATTTTTGCACCTGTATTTATCAGAGATATCAGTCTAAAATTTTCTTTCCTTGATGTGTCTTGTCTGGTTTTGGTAGCAGAGTGATACTGCTTCATAGAATGAGTTTGGAAGGGTTCCCTCCTTTTATATTTCCTGAAATACTTTAAGGAGTATTGAAATGAGTTCTTCTTTGAAGGTCTTGTAGAACTCAACTGAGAATAAATTTGGTATTGGGCTTTTCTTGGTTCATAGGATTTTTATGTCTTTTTGTATTGCAAAGCTTGAAATTGATCTGTTTAAATTGTGCATGTCCTCCAGGTTTAGTTTGGGTGGGTCATATGTCTCTAGAAATTTGTCTATGTCTTCAAAATTTTATATTTTGTTGGAGTTTGGATTTTCAAAGTAGCTTCTCATTTTGTTATGTATTTCAGTGGTGTCTGTCATGATATTTCCTTTTCCATTACAAATTTTTGTAATTTGAATTTTCTCTCTCCTTTGTTAGTGTGACTGAGGATTTATCTATTTTGTTTACTTTTTCAGATAAACAACTTTTTGTTTTGTCAATTTTTGAATTGTTTCTTGTGTTTTAATTCCATTGATTTCAGCTCTGATTTTAAATATTTTGTCTTTTACTACTTTGACATTGTTCTGTTTTTTTCTAGTGCTTTGAGATATAATATTAGGTAATTTATTTGTTGACTTTTTATAATTTTCTTGAATGACCTCCATGCAATGAAATTTCTTCTCAGTTCTTCTTTCATGGTGTCCAAGAGATTAGATATGTTGTATGATCTATTTCATTTACCTCTAAGAATTTTTTTTATTTCCTCCCTGTTTTCTGTTACCCATGCTTCATTCAGTAGGATATTGTCTAGTCTGTAGGTGTTGGAGTAGTTTCTGTTTTTTATTTTGTCAGTGATTGCCAATTTCATTCCATTATGATCTGATATAATACAAAGTAGTATCTCTTTTTTTGTATTTGCTAAGGGATGCTTTTTGGCATAACATATGGTCTGTTTCAGAGAAGGAGCCATGTGCTGGTGAGAAGAAAGTGTAATTACTCATTAATGGATTGAATATTCTATATATGTCTGCTAAGTCTACATTATTTAAAAGATCAATCCAGTGGTGACATAAGTGCATTAAAGCCACCCAGAATTATTATGCTGTGGTCTCTTTGATTCCTGAAATTGAGAAGGGTTTGTTTGGTGTACATAAATGCCCTATTTTGGGGGACATAAATATTTATGATAATTATGTTTTTCTGATTTATGGTTCCCTTAAATAGTATGAAATTAACTTCTTTATCTCTTCTGACTAACCATGGCTTGAAGTCCAATTTATCTGATATAAGGATGAAACCCCTGCTATTATACTGAGACCCTGTGTATGGTAGGTTTTTTAAATCCTTTTACATTTAGTCTGCAGTGTCCTTTTGTATGAGATGAGTATTGTGAAGGTAGCATATTGTTGGATCTTTCTTTGTAATCCAATCTGCCAGCCTATCTCTTTTTTTTTTTTTTTTTTTTTTTTGATGAGTTTAGGCCATAAACATTCAGGGTTATTTTTTAGGTATGATTTACATTCTCAGTCATTTGGGTTTACTTTTGGTTTTTAACTTGAGTTGGTATCTCCTTTAATTGGTTTTTCCTTTAAGGTAGTTATTAGATTTATATCTCTGTGCCTTCCTCAATCCCATTAATTCTTAAATTTCATCTTTTCATGATGTCTCAGTTCTTGGAGTTGTCATTCATGATTTCTTACCATCTTCTCTGTTTGGGCAAATTTCTTTTCAAGATTAAATATTTGGTCTTCATTATCTGAGGTTTTTTTTTTCCAAGTTATGTAGTCTGTTAGTGATACACTCCATTGAGTTTTTTATTTAGTTTTTTGTTGTCAAGGATTTCCATTTTTTTTTTTGAGAATCTCTATCTCTTTGTTGAAGTGATCTTTTCCTTCCTGAAGTTGCTCTTTCAACAGCTTATTGGAGTGATAATTCATTGCCTGCATTTACTGTTTTATTTCTTCCTATGCTTCAAAAATCATTTTAATTATGTATATTCAGAAATCCTTTTATGACATTTCTTCTACCATGCTGTCACTTGACTTTCTGAATATAGAATCTTGGTTTGCTTGAAACATTTTCTTCCCTTTTTTATGTTATTCATGTATGTTCCCTTTTAGCACTGCAGATCTTTGGTGTTGCAGTTTTCCCCTAAAGGCTTATAGTGACCTTATAGGTTTCCAAAACCTCTTCTTTAAGGGGGAGATCAATATTAGCAGCACACAGTACAGGTAATATGTAGCCCTAAACAAAATAGCCCCCTTTGAAGACATTAACAATATTGTCATAATAAACAGAGAGGATGAGTTCAGTTATTATCTACAGTATAACATATAAATTTGCAGTAAAGTGTGAAGTTTCTAATGGAGAACAAAGTGAATGGGGAGTGGTGTAACATGTAACTGTTAATGAGATTAGAAAAGAGTATATAAAAGTTCTAGATCATAGAAAGTGTGACAATGCAATCAAAATAATTGGTTGTTAGCAGGACAAAAGGGAGAAAAAGACTGATGAAACAGGTAAATAAAAGGAAAATAGAGCAATAAAAGGAAAGAAACAAATACAATTTTTCAAAAAGTAGAAAAGAAAAACCCTGCACTAAAAGAGTTATGTATTATTCAAAGCTCCCATTCTTCAGTAACCTGCTGCTTGAGAGGAACATGACAATGAACTTCCAGTTTCCAGCAGGCATCTCAGGATAGGACTTGTCCCACCTAATGATGGACGCTTCCACTTCTCAGATAATCCAAGATGGACACACTGGCTTACAAGTATGTTGACAAATGGGGAACTGCATCTCAGGATATGGGTGTGGATGGCTGAGTGTCCTAGAGACAGGGTGTGGTTGGTTGGGAAGGGGTCCTGGAGCAGAGTGTGGTCATCTCTCTATTTCAGGGGTCCCAGACATGAGGTGTTGTCAGTTGTTCTGGGATTCCCAGTGGTAGGGTGCAGTCAATTGGGTTGAGGGGTTCTGGAGTTGGTGCTTTGTCAGTCCATCCATAGGTCCTACAGGTCCTGATTAATGTCTCAAAATTGTGTCACTCATGTGTAATGAAAACTGTGGGTACTGTGGCAGTGGACTTCCAGGCACAATCAGGCAACTGGTGATTCCTTGGTGGTCTGCAATTGGTCTGCAGGCTAACAGTAGACATTCACATCTTCAACAGAGGTTTTCTGGTCAGTCCAAAGCCTCATGCATTTGAGAGCTTCCTCCAGTCTATCCATGGTTCACAACCACTCTCAGATGAAATTCGAGCTGCTCCCTTCTCCTCTGTACTATTTCTTTACCTATCCTTATTTCAGGAACTGTTGATATTCAGGGATGTGGCCATTGATTTCACTGAAGAGGAGTGGAAATGCCTTCAGCCATCGCAACAAAACTTACATAGAGATGTGATGTTAGAGAATTACAGAAACTTGGTCTTCCTGGGTATGCATAACTTCCCTAAACAATTTTTAAATAATTATGATTATTTAATTTTCTTCACTTGATGAACATCTTCTGGGAACTTCTCTGTAAGAATGTGTTTCAGATATGTTCTTCAAAGAAAAACAGGGCACTTTAGGTATAAATAAAATGTTAATGGCAATTCTTTTAGCCTTTAATCTCTCCCTTCTTTGGTATGTTATATATCCTTCACTTTAGAAAAGTGATACTGAGCGTAATTCAGTGATGTAAAATATTGTGACCACACTTATAAGAAGAGACAGTTGAGAAACCTAAAGTTTAAGAAAGAAGCCAAACTAAAAAAATATTGATGGAGAAGTTATCTAGCAGAAAAGATTTTTCAGAAGCTTATGTTTATTTCTCCTGGTATCATTGAATATGTACTTCCCTATGTTTATCATGTTTTAAAATTCTTTAAAATAACCTGTGTGTCTACAACGATGTCCAAGTTCATTTAAATTAACCACCCAACCCCCCTTTGCTAGTGAGTGACAGCATGATCTAAAATATTTTCTGTTATTTGTGGGCCTCCAGGTGATAATGTGCACATTTTTGAAAAATTCTAGGTCAAACCACTTTAATAAATTAATATCCTAAAGCAGTTTAATATTATTTATATATTTATTCATTAAAATTCACTTACATGTGCTCTTTATAAATAAATACTTGTAATGGATTTTCTGTGCAATGAAAGTCAAGTTTCACAATAAATGCTCTTTTGTGGTACGTAGTTATATTTACAAATTGTAGTTATATGAAAGTGTTTGTAAATAATATATCTATGGTTGGTTAAATTTTCCTTTTCTTTATTCTTTCATTTTATAGACTACATTTCATGTTGTAGGAAAGGTTTTTTTCAATTCATGTAAAACTGTTTTTTTTTTGTCAATATTTTATGAATATATGACAATTTCCATTATTTCAGATATTAGGAAATTTTGGAATAAAGGTATGCTTATTCTTGTTTCTATTGCCAATAAAATTTTATATGCTTTTACTTGTTTGTATAAATAGTATGCCTTTTTAAATGAATTTTATGTTTTATCCACATTATTATTTATCCTATATATTTACATAGTAATGTAAGTTTTTTATATGTGAATATAATAGTGATAGAATCCAGGCGTGCTCTAATAATGGTCTACATCCCCGGCCCCTTTCTATATATATTTGGATATAGGTTCTCACAAAGTTATTGAGGATGGCATTGAAATTATTACCTTCCCACCTCAGAATTACAATAGTAATTCTTCATTATATGCATACTCTTTATATATATATATATATATATATATATTTATGAATTCTTTCTTATTTATATGATAGACCATAGCATTTTAAAGGTATCTTTCAAACATTTTAAGATTCTTTTTATTTTTATGTGTTGTTTGTAATTTTAATTGTGATCAAAACCACAAAACAATTCTTGTTCTCCCACCCTATCATGAATACTGTTCAGCAATACTAATGCAAATTGACATGTAATATATCTATAGAATGCTTACATCTCAAAAAATCAATAAATATATTTCTATGTAAACAAGTGCTTATTTCTGTCTTCTCCTATCACTAATGTCATTGTCATTTCTGTTCAGAAGGTTTTTTGCTTGTTTATTTATTTGTTTTTACTTGTCTTATATAAGTAGAGTTTGCCCATATTTTTCTTCATGGTAGTGACATATTTCAGTTAACATAATGTACTAAAGATTTATCCTGATTATAGATTTTGCAAAAATTTATTACCTTTTATCTTGAAAAATATTCTGTAGTTTCTATATTGCAAATTGCTCCATCCACTCATTACAAGTGTTATTTGGTTTGGTTCCTCATAGTACTCCTCTTGATTAGTGCTGTAATAAACTTTTGTATTCAAATGTCTTAATTTGCTGTATATGTGAGGTTTTATTATGCTCAGAATTCACTACATCCATCTGTCTTAATGGATGTCATGATTACCAATTAAATTTTAGAGTTTTTAATGTTTTCAAATCATGAAACAACCTTCTCCCCATTTTGTTTCTATTTTTAATATACTTGATATATCCATAAAACTTTGAGATTCCATAAAATTTCTGGAATATATTTTTCTGTCTTTGCAAAAAATATCATTGGGAGTTTCAGAGATATTTATAAGGAGTTTCCAGATATCTTTGAGAAGTACAAAGGTCTTTTAATCTTTCAATTCTGGAAAAAGGTTATGTTCAAGACTGTTCAATCAGTTGCTACATATGTGTGATTTTTGAACCTCCTTTCCACTTTTGATTTCTAACTTTATTCTCTGATGATCATAAAATAATTTTAATATTTTTATACCTATTGACACTTGGTTTATTAATTTCCTATTGGTTTATCCACTTTGATATTCCATTTCTTTTGAAAACAATTAGTATGTAAGTCAAATTTGTTTAAATTATTTTCAAAGTCTACTATTTTTTTAATTACCAATGTTTTTGACTTTTCCTTTACAGCAAGTGTATATTGGTTCTCCAAATATTCATGTGTTGCTTTCTATTTATTTTCTTCTGTCAATCTTAAATTTTTATGTCTTAGATATATGGTGTGAGTTGAAACTATATTCTTTTTGCAGTAAACTAGGGAAAGCTTTTTTTAATCTTCATATAATATTCTATTTTGCTTATTTTCAAATTTTTTTAAATTTAAAATACATTTTATCTCAGATAACTTCTTGCTTTAAACTGTTTTCTATATCATAATTTGGCCCTTTCAGCTTTCTTTTGGTTATGTTTTTATGTAATACTCTTCTATTCCTTGCTTTCATTCTTTTTTTTCCTTAGATTTAGAGTTCCCCATAGATTGCATTATTTGTATTTCTTTTAGATTTATTATTTTTTCTTTTAAAATTTTTTATTCTTTTTAGATATACAAGACCATAATATGTATTTTGATGTATGTACATACATGGAGTAAAACTTTTCCATGTTTGTGGTGGTATGCAATGTGGCATTACACTGCTTGTGTATTCATATAAGAACATAGAAAATACATGTCTGATTCATTCTATTACCATTCTTGTACCCATCTACACTTCCTTCCCTTAATTTCACTTTATTCAATCCAATGAAATTTTATTCTTTGTCCCCCACCTTATTGTGTGCTAGCCTCCACATATCAGAGAGAATATTTAGACTTATTAAGGGATATTTTAGTACCTGTACATTTAACATTCATCAGCACTTCTAAACATCTAGACAGACTAGATATTTCAATTAAAAACTCAATTTGTCCACTATGTACATGACACTCTTGAAGAAACTGCACACATATAAGAATACTTCTTACTTGAAAATGAGTTTAAAATATGAGCATTCTGGTCCTTCACCAACCGAGTGTGCTATAATGATTCAACTTTAAGATGAAAATCCTTTCTTGAAATTTTAGGACCAAGCATACAAAATTTGTTTACTAATTCTACTTTTGTCGTAGTGGCAAACTCATTAACATCTAGAAAAACTAGGTTTAGATTACAGCTTGTTTGTTCTTTATATATACTATGTACACAGCAAAGTAAAACAAAACCCACAGACTTTGGATCAATGGTTACTTTTGCCTCATTGTAAGCACACTCTCATGGTGCTCTAGAGAACCAGCATACAATGCTTATTACTCAACAGGTGTTTTGACTGTTGTCCTCTGCAAAACATTTCCTAGAAATGTTCAAAAAAGTAATTTACAAAGTGTGTTATATTTTACTGCTTCTACTTTGAACCTTACAATATCTAAAATGTTGATATCTCTAAAAAATACTTAGCATTGTCAAATATATATACAGGAATGAGGAGTAAAATGCATACACCAAGTAATGGTTATATTATGAAAAATGTAATTTACACATTTTTGGCCTAGGACCCTCCCTTCTCAAGGTCAAAGTATTCTCCATGTCCTGTAACCCCCTGAATAAACATGGACAATGTCATTCCTTGTGGTTGTCTAACAACTCCATTCAATATAACTTCCAGGAAACATTTCTGACTTTTTAAAAACCAATGGATATTTATGTAACATTATATTATAAGTGTAACATATATCAGCAACCGGTTTAAAATTTAGAATGTACAGAAATAGCAAAAGTTTTAAGTGGTTGTGGGGCAAGTTGAGAGCAGCTGTTTCATAATATATACACAGGTCTTCTACATCCTGAAGGATATTGAGCATTTCCAATTGATCAAATAGTTTTTTACTGTGCAGGGTCTCTTTGGTAGAACAAACACAAACTAATTAAAGGTGTCATTGTTCCACCCATCATGTTCCACAGTTTTTCTCACCTTCTGGGATGAATAGACTTTTGTTTGCCTTTCTCAGGATGAGGGGTCATCTACTGGAGACTGCATACACTAGGAGGACCCTAGTCTGTGTTGATTGGTCAAACTTTCTGTCATACATTCACACCCCTGCTGGAATTGGCACTTTTTATTGGCCACCATTCTTCTTTAAATACTTTCCAATGGTGCTATTTTCAGTGCAACTTTGAACATAATTGGGCAGAAGTCTTGACAGCCAATGATTCCTGGGTCTGGGGTTGGAAAGATAAATGTCACCATCAGGTCATGCAGAGAGGACTCCATGTCTTTCAAAGTCTATGTCAACCAGTGAGCAGTCACAGCAATAGTTCTGGAGGTCTGCAGGGCAGAGTCTGCACCCTTTTCCTGGGTCCCCCATCTTACCCAGCAGCCTGGAACTGGAGTGCCACAGAAGGTTCCTAAGAGTATGTCATTCTGCGTTTCTTGCTACTGCCTTGACAGTTCCTTCTTTTAGATTTAATTTTGCTAGTTGAGTTGTTTTAATTTGCATTATAATAATGCATTAATAATCTAATACTATTTTAAAAGTGAAGAACTCACTACTCCTGCCTTGTAAGTTTTATTCTATATTTCTTTTTTTATTAATATGCTTAATGGTTTAACGTGTGGTTCTCTACATTTCATAGTGGCATGCTTTGATTCCTCTCACACTTCCCTTTATATATTTTTATTCCCAATTCCTTTTATATATATTCTATAGATTTTTTTTTATTTTTCACAGGATCTCACTAAAGTTGCTAAGACTGGCTTTGAACTCATGGTCCTCCTTGCTCAGCCTCCCTGATGTTGCTGGGACTATATAGATTTGTATTCCCTGCCTGCCTCTCTTGGACACATTCCCTTAAGAAATTCTTAACATACAAAATTTCTGCTTATTTATGTTAACAATTTTTCTGTGAATTTATCTCAGTAATCTTCCTTTAAATGGTTATTTAGCATTCTTTGGGCAATTCACAACTCATTAA
Source organism: Sciurus carolinensis (assembly GCF_902686445.1). Taxonomy (NCBI): domain Eukaryota; kingdom Metazoa; phylum Chordata; class Mammalia; order Rodentia; family Sciuridae; genus Sciurus; species Sciurus carolinensis. Next base: position 123,893 of record NW_025920169.1, on the reverse strand, counting down.
CCTAATGTTCAATTTCTAATGTTTTACTTTATTAGTTTGACTAATCCCTCATTTCCCTTATCTTTATGTGTGGTACTATTTTTAATTGTTTTATACATTTAAAAAACAGTCAACAGTGGACTATAAAGACATTTTTGAAGACAATGTGGAAGTTTTGAAATCAATGAAAAATAGCCAAGTACAATTTCAAGCTACATGCTTAAAATCCCAGCAATTTGGGAGGACATTTGAAAGAATTTCAAGTTTGAGGCAGGTCACAGAAACTTAGAAACATTATGTCTCATACAATTTTTAAATTGTATTGGAGTTCGGTTGTATAGCACTCTTTGGCATAATCTCAAGCACCACATATAAAAATAAATAAAAGTAGACTGACCTCATGACTCAGAAATGCTTGTACAAAATTTGTATCCATCAGAAATTAATTCAGCATGTTGAAAACATATCTCCACTATTGCATTCAGTGTAATCATTATCCCTAATATTCTACTTACAGAATAAATCTATGTGCCTATTAATGACTGAATGAGTAAAAGCATGTTATTTACATACTTTTACTATTTTCCTATAAAATAAATGTATTGTCAGTTAGAGTGATATGGGAGTAGTAAGAAACATTCTACATTATGTGAAATGCAGCAGACATAGAAAATCAGTTGCAGGAGCATCTGATTCATGTGTGAAAGTTAGAAATTCAGAGAGTATAACTGTGGTCACCAGGTACTGTGTTTTGTAGAGTTTTGGCATACTGTCACTCAGTCTACAAATTTTCATTTTAATGGACAAAATATTTTCAAGAGGTTTGCTATACTACATGGTGATTGTTATGTAATATGTTCTTGATAAATATTAATAGAATAAATGCAATATTTGCAAGTACAAAACTGATAATTATATAAAATAATACTTGTGCTACTAATATTACATGTGTCATATCACCTTCTTTAAATACATTAAAATGCAATAATACAATTGGTAAATACACAAAGTTGAATTTGTCAATGAAACAATTCAGCTAATAACAGAAATAATAAAAATGCAATTTATTAGTATTGATTTCCATGTGTTGGCTTCATCTAAGTAATATTGACATAGACTGTGCAAGGGTTTTATTGTCTCTAAAATTTGTTCTCATGGAGAATCTTCTAGACACACACACACACACACACACACATATATATATATATATATATATATATATATATATATATATATATCTTCAAAATTTGTCCATATTTCTTCTTAAATTACCTGCCCTCTTACTTGTTGGATATCCATTATACTAGCATCCAAAATCTACCTGTTAGTTCCAGATCTCTGTGTCTTGGGGGACAGAAACCAGTTTTCACACAATCTTCAAAGAAGCCAGAAATGGTGTATGTTTTATATTTCCCTTATTCTACTGAGGGTGAAAGCAGCTTGTAGATCTTTTTTCCTAATTACACAATACCATATAAGAAAGGATTAAAGAATTTGTTTGATAAAAGTAAAATATGTTCCTTCCCTATATTATATTTCTCTCCATAGAAATATAGTCCTCTTGGATATTGTGCTCTCTACAATAATTTGTGTAATTTTTACAACATATTTGTGACTATACATTTTTCTGTAACATGTTTCTGAAGTAATAATCGCCTTGGTTTACTAGTCTGCTACACTGCTGATGTCCTGATATTGCTAGCTCTGCTATAATTTCCTGTTATATATACTAAATATATTCATTCCAGTCTCTTAAGTAATTTTTTTAAACTTCCATTTATTTCAGCAATGACGTCTCATACTACCAAAGCATTTTTACCAGACGAGGGCATAAGACATATATTTCAAAAAGTGATTAATGGAATACATAAAAATTGTGACTTTGACTATTTACAACACAGGCAAATATGGAGAACTTTAAGTGAGTGTGAACATCAGATCTTAAATTATCAAACCCCATGCCTCATTCAACAGCAGAGAACTCATACTGGAGAAAAGTTCTACAAATATAAAGGATGTGGCAAAACTTTTAATACAAAATCACACCTTATTCACCATCAGAGAATTCATACTGGAGAGAAGCCCTACAAATGCACAACATGCAACAGTTTTTAATGCAAAATCATACCTTATTTGCCATCAGAGAATTCATACTGGAGAGAAGCCCTACCAATGTAAAGAATGTGGCAAAGCTTTCTGTCAAATATCACACCCTACTCAACACCAGAGAACTCATACAGGAGAGAAGCCCTACCAATGTAAGGAATGTGGCAAAACTTTCCGTCAAAGGTCACACCTTACTAAACACCAGAGAACTAATACAGGAGAGAAGTCCTTCAAATGTATAACATGAAACAAAGCTTTTAGTGACAAATTGTACCTTATTGGCCACCAGAGAATTCATACAGGAGAGAAGCCCTACCAATGTAAAGAATGTGGCAAAGCTTTCAGTAAAAATTCATACCTTATTTACCATCAAAGAATTCAGACAGGAGAGAAGCCTTACAAATGTACAGCATGTGAAAAACCCTTTAATAAAGAATCAGACCTTAGTCAGCACCAGAGAATTAACAGTGGAGAGAAACCCTACAAATGTAAAGAATGTGGCAAAGGTTTCTATGGAAGAACATGCCGTACTCAACACCAGAGAATTCATACTAGAGAAGAGCCTTACCAATGTAAAGAATATGACAAAGCTTTCTATCAAAGATGGAACCTTACCAAACACCATAGATCTCATACAGGGGAGAAGCCCTTCAAATGTACAACATGCAACAATGCTTTTAATTACAAATCATACCTTATTTACCATCAAAGAATTCATACTGGAGAGAAGTACTACAAATATAAAGAATGTGGCAAAGCTTTTATTTTAAAATGAAAATTTATTTTACAACAGGGAATTTATACTTGTAAGAAGCCTGAGGAATGTTCAGATTGTGGCAAAACTTTTATTAAAAAATACCACTAATTCACCACCAGAGAAATTATACTGAAGAGAAGCCCTACAAATGCAAAGAATGTGATAAAGCTTTAATGGAAAGGTATACATTTCTCACTAGCACAGAAATCATGCTAAAAAGAAGTCCTACAAATATAAAGAATGTGGCAAACATTTATTTGTTAAAAACTAATTTTAATTTTTTCCAAATAGTTACATGTGACAGTAGAATGTTCAGACACATCATACATAAATGGAGTATAAATCCTCCTTCCACCACCTGCTAGTTTTGCAGGCACAAAGGTAGTGTCATCACACATGTATTCAGGGTAATGATATCCAGATCTTTTTACTGTAACTCCCCTCCTTACACTGATTCCTTTCCCCTCACTACTTTCTGCACAATCCAAATATTCTTCATTTCACCTCCACACCATCATGGATCAGCATTTGCCTGCCAGAGAAAACATTTGGTCTTTAGTTTTCTGGGTTTGACTCATTTCACTTATTGTGGTATTCTCTACATCCATGCATTTACAAGAAAATGCCATAATTTCCGTTTTCTTTAAGTCTGAATAACTTTCCATTGTCTGCATATGCTACATTTTATATATCCATGCATTTGTTGAAGGGCATCTAGGTTGGTTCCCTAGTTTAGTTGTTGTGAACTGAGCTGCTATAAACAATGATGTGACTGAGTCACTGTAGTATGCTGGTTTTAAATCCTTTGTGTTTAAAACAAGGAGTGGGATACCTGGGCCAAATGGTGGTTTCATTCTGAGTTTCCTGAGAAATCTCAATAAAATTTTTAGAATAGTTATATCAATTTGTAGACCAAGCAGCAATATATGAGTGTACTTTTTTCCATACATCCTCATCAAAATATCTTTTTGTTTCATTTTTTAAAAACTCTCAGTGTAATAGGAGTGGGATAAAATCTTAAAGTAGGTTTGAGTTGCATTTCTGTAATTGCTAGAGATGATGAGCAATTTTTTATGTTAATTGATCACTTGTATTTTTTTTCTGTGAAGTGTTTGTTCAGCTCATTACCCCATTTATTGATTGGGTTATATTGGTGGTAAATTTTTTGAGTTCTTTATATATCCTGTAGATTACCACTTTATCTAATGTGTATATGGTAAAGATTTTCTTCCATTCTGTAGGCACTCTCTTCTTGTTACAGATTGTTTCCTTTGCTGAAAAGATTTTTATTTTGAGTGCATACCATTTATGGTTCCTTGATTCTACTTCTTGTGCTTTTGGAGACATGTTAAGGAGGTCAATTTCTAAGCTGACTGCATTTTGATTCATTGTACACAAATGGGATATATCTTTTTGTTTCTATGGTTGTGCATGATGCAGATTCATACCATTCATGTCATCATACATGCACATAGGGCAATGATGTCTGTCTCATACCATCATTTTTCATAACCCCCTCCTCCATCTTATTTCCCTCTACATAATCTAAAGTTTCTCCATTCTTCTCACACCCCATTCCCTCACCCACATTATATATCATCATTCACTCATCATGGAAAATATTTGGTCTTTGGTTTTTTGATATTGGCTTATTTCACTTAGCATGATAGTCTCCAATTCCATCCATTTATTTGCCAATGCCATGATATTATTCTTCTTTGTGAATGAATAATATTCCATTGTGATCTATTTGTTTTGTGTTGGACTGGTAAGGACTGGATGTGGTGGCAGTTCCTTCAGAAAACAAAAACTGTAAGCAGGGTTGGGAGACATGCAACCCATTGGAATGATGTGCAGTCAAACACTTTTCTTACTTATCTGCAGGACCACTCTCATTCTTCATGGCATGCTACAAAGGAAAACAGAGGAAGTCTTATCAAACAGATGTTGTGAATAACTGGATGGGGAAATAAAATGACTAGGTGAATTAAAGCCAAATTATATGTTAAAGGTGGATCTTAGGATAAATCTCAGTCCTTGAATGGGAACTTCTGGTCATTTTTGTGAATTCTTGTGACACAATTCATCTCCACTTACCACAACTGTGGCAATGTGGCAGAAGACACTTTGTGCCAGGCCTCTGGTGTTGTGATGCCATTTGCAGCCAGGTTCCAGTGCAGACTTCTAAGTTCTAGGAAGTTTATTTTCTCCCCTTGTAAAGTTCAGGGATAGTGAACTGGACTGTCCACCACATACAACTTTTATATATGTGCACGATTATCAAATACTGTCACAAACCTGGGAATCTTTTGTGAATTACCAAATTTGTTATTTGTGAAATCATATCTCATGAGGGTTCATGCTTTCCTGTAATCAGAGTGACCAAATACTAAGTAGGTCTAATGGTTTGAGTATTAGCTTCAAATATGGTCCCTAGGATCCAGACTTTATTCAGTATGTATGTCTCACATCTGTAGTAGGCCCTGCAGATTAAAAGATCAATATAATGGAATCACTCTTTTGGAATTGTGGTCTAGTGAGTGGGATATAGCTGCCTCACAGAAGTTCATCTCATGTACTTTTTAAATTATTTTTTATTTACCTTTTAATTTTTTACAGCCTCATTTTGATTCATTGTACACAAATAGGGTATATAATTTCATTTCTGTGGTTGTACACAATGTAGATTCATACCATTTGTGTAATCACACATGTGCATAGGGTAATGATGTCTGCCTCATTCCACCATTTTTCATTTCCCCTCCCTCTCATTTCCTTCTACATATTAAAGTTCCCCCATTCTTCTCTCATTCTCCACCCCCATTACATATCATTCTCCACTTATCAGGGAAAACATTTGGCCTTTGGCGTTTTGGGCTTGGCTTATTTCACTTAGCAAAATATTCTCCAATTCCATCCATTTATTTGCAAATGTCATAATATTATTCTTCTCTAAGGCCGAATAGTATTCCATTGTGTATATATAACAAAGTTTCTTTATCCATTCTTCCATTGAAGAGCATGTAAATTTTTAAAAAGCAATTTTATTGAGGTGTGATCTTCCCACCATGAAATTGACTTGTGAAGTGTTCTTTTCCAGTTCTTGGTCATTAGCACATCCACACACTTGTGCATGTACACCATTGCCTATCAGAAATTTCCTTTACTCTGAAATAAAACCCTGTTCTCACTTGTATTCATTCCCATTTATAACTCTTCTCTAGCTCCAGAAACCACGAGGCTTTGTCTCAATGATTTGTCCATTCTGAACATTTAATAAAGAAGTAATATTCAGTGCCTGGCCTTTTGACAACATCCATGGCCTTATGTCAGCTCTCTTTTGCTTTCCTTTTGCCTTTTGGTGGTCATCATTATACTTTACTGAGTCATTTCATTGGTCCACTTTCTGGCCTAAATTCTTTGGAGTAGGAAAAGGCGCTCCTTCCTTCAACAGGTATTTGTCAGATGCCTCCTTTTTGTCACATTCCACAGGTTCCTGTTCTCACTAAATTCACAGTCTCATAAAGGTACAATGAGAAAAATGAGCAAAACACACACATAAATGTAATCAAATGATCAGAGAAACCCTGTACAAGTATAAAATATTCATACCAAATTTTGAAAGAGGACCCAGTGACATAAGGAGATGGGGCTAAATATTGGGCAAACCATTTAGAGCTAAGGTTGTCAGGAGTCTGGTGAGTTCCAAGGCCTGAAAGAAAGCCAGAATGGCTGCATTGTTATTAGGATGGTGTCACAGGTGAGAGGAGCAGGGCTATGGTCACCTTGCTCTTTTTTGAGAGAAACAGATTTGGATCCTTCCAGGTGGAGTGCTATGATCTGATTTGGCTTTAAAAAATGTGGCTGCTCTTTGAATAATAAAATGCAGGAGTCAAGTTGAAAGATAATACTTGGAAAGCTTCTATATATGTCCTGTCCATTGGCATGGCAGCCTTGGTTAATATAGGGTAGAAGAAATGAAGCAGAGTGGACACATCAAAAAGCTATGCCAAGATGAGAATGAAGAGGTATTAAAGATGGGCTGAGTGTAAAGTGGAATCAGGTCCTGATTTAAACTCTTTCATATACATTTCTCTAAAGTTAAGAAATCTTGGTTCAAAAGACTTTGAGACACATATGAAAACCCTAGGCAGAAAGATTAACTGGACATTTAAATACACATGGGTCTAGAGCTCACAGAAAACCTGGGACTGGATAAGCACACATGGGACTCATCAGTGTGGAGGGAGTACTTGAAACCATGTTAGAGGACAACACCCTCTAGGAGGAGATTCTAGAGAGAAGAGATGCAAGTTCCAATAATCTACATTCATATAAGGACAGATAAGATGACCCAAGAGTGCAGCTGGGGAGACAGTATAAGGGAAGCCTGGTGGCATGAAGACACCGGAAATCAGAATTTTGAGCCAATTCCAGCTTTGTTGAGGAGACTTGAGTCAATAAGAATCGAATTCAGTATAAAAGAAATGAATAAGAACTCAGCAAACAGAGGCAGAGTTTTGGCAGCATGAGGAAGAAAAGTGAGGAGAAGGGGACTGGGGAGTCTGTCTTCATAGCATTCATTATCTATGGGTAAAACTGAACATAAAAGACACAGCTCCACAACCTGGTTGAGAAAATGTACAGCTCCACCCTCAGCAAAGTTATAAATTGAAAAGCCCTCAGGGGGAAAATGTGCTGTGGACTGATTAGAATGCTAAAAATAGACAACAATTGAAGCACTAGTTTATGCTTCACCCAGAATAATTTTTATGTTTTAATGCTTGGTTATATTGCTTGTTGATGGTATTACACTGTTTTACCTTGGAAGGTTATAAGTGAGGGGGGATCCTTAGAATTTTCATAGCTTTTGAGAGCATGGATCTTTCTCCAGTCTAGACTTGCCCATTATTAGAAGAGAAAAATTATTATATCTGAGAGATAATTTATGTCCTCTGATGATATACACAATGTGTATATTTTATAGTTGGGGGTATAACTTAATGCATGAACCAATTTTGAGACTGGCCTATGCTGAGTTATTTTGGTGTTTAGAAAATCACCTTTATTAAAGCTGTACTCATGGTCTTTTTAACACCTATCTTTCAATCTATTAAGTCATTGAGAAGTCATTATTGCCCAATTTAGTGATCTAAGTTATCATTTACCTGTGCTTTGTAGAATTTGTCATTCTATCTGCAAACCTATCAAGACAAGTACATTGAACAACTGTCACTCTCAATATTTTATTAACTTTTCTTATTTTAAAATGGACAAATAAAGAGAAATCATAATCTTGTTTGAAGTGCTGAATATGGGTTTAACTTACTGAGTTAAATTTCAGTTATATTTAAAAATTTTATCTGTATAAATGAATGTGAAACAAGACTCATGTTAATTACATTTGAAGAGAAAGGAGGCATTGGTAATCTGCCTTTGGCTTATCTTGATCCTTTATTGTGAGTGCATTGTCTAGTAATTTATTGTTTGACATTCATCTATAACACTCTTTATGAATTTGAGTAAATTGTAAATGCCCTGAGTACACTTCAGGCATTTTTTTGGCCTTGAGAATAAATAAATAATTATAAAAATTATGGAATTTTGAATAGTATTAGTGATTAAATTTTTAAAAAATATTATTTCTGAATTGTTCATGGAAAATGTCCCTGATTTAGTACAATTTTGTTATTTTACTATTCTTAACATTTTTAGGAATATATAACTAGTAAATATTCAAAAGAGTCAATGATAAAAGTGGTAGCTAAGAAGGTGATCTTGAAATCAGACTCCATGTATTCTAATCCTGTCTCTGACACCACAGCATGTGTCCCTGGGAACATGTCTCAGCATCTCAGGATAAAATCTTCCATCCCTCTGATGACATAAGTCATACCTTTGTCCAGTGTCTCCAAACTGTAATATGCTACCTCCATATTATGAGATTATTGCAGTATCACATATTTTTTATCAAATAAGTTTGTTTTATTTAATAATGTCTCCAAAGCATATGGATAGTGATGCAAAGGAGACAGAAGAGCATAAAACATTAAGAATGTATTAACTCCAGTACTCTGCAGAAACACTGAAGCTACCTAGAAAAAATCACTGGGGAGTGGTGGTAGTGTTCATTGTTTTAGACATCCATTGGGTGTCTTGGAACATATCCCTGGGGATCAGGGGTAGGGCCTTCTATATTATTACTTTTTTGAGTGTTCCCAACAAAGGTAGGGACAGCGGTGGAATTACTCTTTTGTTAGTTCAAGCAACTCTAAGAAAGAAAAATTCCATTTTGTATATTTGATTACCCTCATGCCATCTGGAAGTATAAAAATTATTGCCTTAATCCTTTTGTGAACTAGAGTCCAAATTCTTAATAACAGTATGTAGAAAGGAACTGATGAATTAGTACTGAAATTCTGTGAGATGAGTTGTAGCTTATGCAGGTTTTAAAGATATTATCTGAGCCAGGCTCTGTGGAACACACCTATAATCCCTGTGATTCAGGAGGCTGAGGCAGAAGGAACACAAGTTCAGAGAAAATTCCTGATATGTTCCTTGGTATGGAACTGGGAGTGAGAACCTTACATTCTCTTTGTTTCTTTCCTTGACTTACACATTAACCTTGAAAGTAAAACAACAAATGTTTTGCCCTCTGTGTCCTCCACATGTGTCTCACACTAACATGTTAATGCTATGTAATCTACCTGTAAGTGTGTGTGACTGCACAGATGCACATGTATGCATCAGAAAACAACTACACCCATTTGATTTCACTTTGGACTTTCATAATTAGATGTAATAGTTTTAATTTGATAATTAAATACATAATGTTGTTCCCATATTTTAAAATCTATTAGAGTGCAAAACTATTTGACTCTTGCTGTGTCTCAAGTAAAATAATACTGATTTTTAGTGTATGATTTGTAATGAAAATAAATCATCTCACATCAGAGAAATGAATATCAATGTTTTTGTCTCTACGTGCTGTAATTTCAGGTGGACAATATACAAGCTAAAACTTGTTTCATACATACCTTTACCCCTTTTAACATTTTTAACTAAAGAAATCTTTAAGAAATAGGGTTTATGCTTGGAACCTCACTTCTTTGTCTCATGGTTGTGTTACTTTACTGTGAATCTCTTCTATTAGAAATTTTTACTGCTTTTGAAGAATTCAGATACCACCAAAAAGGATATTTGGAGGACAGAAAGTCTGTTTAGACCATATTTCTAGAGGTTATATGTGTGAGTGTAGGGTAACCATCTCAGTCTAGTTTGTCATAGATTGTCTCAGTTTTAACAGTGAATGTTTTCTTAGTCCCTGGGCAAACCAATGTGGTTGGCCACCCTGCCTGCTTATAGCTCCTGGGGATACAAAATTTGCCTTATTGTAATTGTGTCTTTTCTTTACTACTGTTAAATGTTCTACATCTTAAAGGAAGTAGGGGAAGTAAAAAAAATCTAAGATTAGCTAACTATAAGTTCAAAGCAAGACAAATATTTTGTGAACAGAACTCAATTAATCTTCAAAGCATTTCTCTTAGTATTGTATCATTATCACTACTAAAAGAAAATGCTGTTGATTCCATTTATACAACATTATTGAAATATGAAAATTGCAGGTTAGTGGGCATTAATGAAGTAATGGAGTGTCAAAGTTGAGTGGACTATAGAAGGGCAGATCAAAGGAGCCTTGTGGCCATAAAAATTCTCTGACACAGCAGCCTTCTGGACAGGTGTCCAGTGTTGATTTTACAGACTGTTAGAACTTCAGGAAAATGTGTAAAGGGGATGCAGAATCTCTGAATGATTATTACTTAAAACTGTTTATGAATCTGCAGTTATTCAAGAGCTTAGAGAATAAGAATGGGAGGAGAAACATGGCACCTTGTAACACTATTAGAAAACATTTTTCCAAAAGACTAGATAGTTCCTAAAAGGGAACTCCTCTAAAACTATTTTTAGCTGTTCTTGGGTCTGGCAATATATTAAGAGCTTTAAGACCATAGATGATCTTTATGGTGACAGCAAAGTCACTTCTTAATTCCTGTTTTATGCTGTGCACCCCAAGTTCAGCATATCATTATTTCAAAACTGCAGAAGCTTCTGAGTACTCCTTAGGGATGTAATGCAAATCCCTGAAACCCTAAAGTGCTGTGAAGTAAACAGGAAGCCACAGTCAGTACAGTTTGATGATGCAAAACCTGGGCTCAAACAACAAACCAACGTTCACATCTCAGCTCCATCTCCTCTTGTTTATATGTTCTTTGGATAATCAATTATTGTTTTGGACTTCATTTCTCACATGTATGAAATCAGAGAAGTCAGTTTTGTCTCTATCATAGGGCTGTTATTAAGAATAAATGAGACATTGAAAGCACATCATATGTGCTCTTCAGACATAAAATTTGCTTCTGTATTTACTGGAAGCATGTATAGTAGTGGTGCACAGGAACCAAGAGATAAATTTTATTTTGCTTTCAACAACTGATTTTTAGAAAGCCTCTTTGCCTTCCATGACTTAGTCTCCTTCTTCAGAATCTCAGTATGTCTGAGTAGATGCCAGTTCAACATTCTTCCAGCTTCCACTTTCTTGGATGATGAAGTGAAACTTTTAGAGGCAATAAATGTATGGATGAAATCACAGGCTAGATTCTCCCAGGCCTCAATTTAAATTTTGCCTCTGCCTCAGTTCTGAGCCATGTATTGCTCACTGCCCATTCATATTTTGTTCCCTCTGCTTTCCTACAAGAATGAGGTTTGTTCTGAACAGTATGTGCAAATCACAATTACTACTACTTTTCTACTTCTTTTGTTAATACTACTGCTACTCTACTCAAACTACTGCTCAAGAGGCAAATCTACCAGTGTCCCCACCCTCTACCTGTCTTCTGTTTCTTCAGTTAAAATTTTATTGGAGTACATCACTGATTTGTTTACATCTTGACTGAGATTCTTTTCCAGCTCTATGGGCAGAGTTGAGCAGTTGTGAGAGAGACCATGGAGTCTGCAAAACCTAGCTCTTTGCTATCTGGTTCTTTGAGGAAAATGCTTGCTGACCCCTTGTCTGAGAAAATTTTAACAGCTGTGTCCATCAACTTCCTATTTTACATCCCATCTGTGAGGATTATATGGCTTCTGTTTCCCTCCTCCCTTTTACTGCTGGTTTGTATTCAGTTTTTTATAGATGGTATTGGCATCAGATTTGCCATTTTGCTGCCATCATTATTTTGCCCCCCACAATTTTACAACCTAGATTGTTAGCCCACAAACTTTCTAGTCAAACATTCATCAGATTGTTATTAGTGCACAAAATTGTACTACCTATGAATAGCTCCCATGCCATTCTCTCTCTGCACCCTTGTGTGCACACAATGCCTGTCTGCTTAATAAAATCTCTTGTGTGAGTTTCCACATCAGGAATGGTTTCTGGGTGCTTTCATTTGTGCCATGATTTGAATGGGATCTTCTACTGCTACTTCAGTGAGTGGAATCCCATCTATTGCCCCAGACCCTCTGAAGCTGGTCTCACCTTCCATTCGCCCTGAAGTTTGGCTTTATACCCACCACCAGCTTCAGATTGATATGTTTCCCATAGGTCAACTTAAACAGTCCTCTGCTGACCTGAGATGTGACCGTTGGTCATCCAATGCCCTTGAGGCAGTTGAGTAGGAGTGGTTCCCCCAGTCACAACTTTTACAATTATGACTGGCCTTCTTATTTGACCTTATCTGATGGGTGGATCCCTGAAGTTTATGGTGGAGATACCCTCTCTGGGTTCAGGTACTTATTTAGTTTTTCTCTCAAAATTTCTGCCACTGGGTCCTTATCCCCCTTACCCTTTGGCACACAGTGATGAGGGTGACAACTCCCATCATTTTGCTGCTTCCTCATCTCCAGTCAACTAGACTGTGACCTTGGGGTGACTTAGATGCTGACTTGGCTATTTATCAGTCTTCACCATGGGATCTGGGTCCTCCTTTCTGGCATATTCAACCATGGGGTTTCTACTAGATCATCTTAAACCTCTTCATCTGATCTACAGCCACCAAAAATTTTGACTACAGTATCCTTCAAATAATGAATCAAAATGACCATTTAATGGCATACAAATTCTGTAAGTCTTTGCTCTTTCTGCAAACTTGAACACCTTCTTTTTTGCTTCTTCTTCCCTCCTAATCCCTATTTCTTCTCTGACTGTGACACAGCTAATGATCCAACCCCATGCTGGTCTCCTGCATCAGAGACCTCTCTGGCCCCTGCTCCTCTGTCTCCTTTATCCCTCTCTGTTTTGATTCTGCCCTGTCCACACAGTCCTTCTGCCATGAGATCTCAAGCACATGTTCTAGTTCCCCTATAGGAGGTGGCTGGTGTGGAGGGAGTGATCAGAGTCCATATCCCTCTCTCACTCTATGATCATTCCCAGATAGACAAGTGCTAGGCTCATTCACTTCCAACTCTGCTAAGTTCATTAAGAAATTTCAGTATCTTACCTAGTATTATGATGTTAGGTTTAAAAGATGCCTTTTTTCTGTATTCCATAGACTCTCAATAATGATTTATGTTTACCTTTAAGGAACTAGATAGTGGATCTTACTTTACCTAGAAAATATTGCCTCAAGGATTTGGCAATTGCCCTCGCCTATTCAACCAAACTCAAGGTAAGAACTTAACAAGGGTTAAAAATCCTTAGGTAGCAATTTCCCTTGCAATGAATGTAGGCTAGCAGACTTAGTGAGGAACCAACCCGAGACTTATGGAAAAAAAATGTCCATTTTAAACTTCTGGGATGAAAAACAGAAAAATGGCTTTAAGACTCTCTCTCTCTTTTTCTCCATATCCCTTTCTCTCACTCTCTCTCTCACTCTCCTCCCCTCATGTCTGTCTTGTTCTCCATCTCATACTATAATTAATGGCCATTAATATTTTTCTTCTAGGACTCTTGTTTTTCCTTAAATGGTATATTTTTGAGTTCACACTTTTGATCTTATATACCTAGATTAATGTTTTTCTGATCATTTCTATGTTTTATTCAACTCAAAAATTTGTCTTTTAAAACATCTATAATATTGCAATGGAGATTCACCTACAAAAAACTACAAGGCCTTTTCCTTTGTCATGTTTACATTGTGTTGTCTGATATTGTGTTGTTTGTCTATATAAGTCCATCAAAATATCATGTACATGATATTAAAATTGACACAAATAACAAGCACACATGAAATTAAAATTTAGAAAATCAATCCAAATACTTTTAATTCACATGATTTTAAAACGTTTAATTTAAATTGGGTAAACAAATGAAGGTAAAATGTCTTTAAAATTACTTAATTCACAAGTCTCCTGAGGTGGTAAAACTAATAAGATATTGATGTCTATAAAATGTGCAATCCATTGTTTCTAGAACTTTTCTTCAACAAAAAAGATATGGCAAGTACTGTTCAATACACATGTCTGATAATTGAATTTTGCAGTAAAATAAGTATATTTGAGATGTATGGGATTATTGCAATGTGTTTGCTAGAGACATCTAATTAATTTGCACAGTTAAAATGCTAACTTATATAACATTGAGTACTCTTAACTCCTTAAATTCCATGGGAAACATGGTAAATAATAAGGGTTTATAATTGCTTTGTTTCACCACTAAAAACAAGTTTACTAGGAGTTAAGTTTTAACAGGTACAATTCTATATACAAAGGGGATCCAAAGCTTCAACTGTGTTTCAATTAGAGTGCTATAAATAACATAAAATATTGTATCTTATAAAAATGGAGTAATTTATCTAAATTCAAAAATTTCATGAGTTGTTTCAAACTGAACAAAATGGGTCAAGAAATATGAAAGAAAGTAAAAGATTTTAAGTATGAAAATATATTTAGTAGAAGGAAAAATTTTTCTGGGTAAAAAAGTCTTTGTGTGATGAAATACATGAGGGTCCAAGTAAGTGCTAAAGAAGTCTGTGTATAAGTAAAGGGCAAATTTTGACAAGTTTGTAACTAAGTTGGTTATATGTATGTGAGACAATCAGTTAAAGCTATTTAGGATCTTCCCTAAGGTAAAATATTAATGGGTTTATATAAACCAATGTTAAATCTATATGTTAAAATGACAAGAATTTCTTAAAAACACTAATTTACTCTTAACATTGTGTCTATTAAGGTTTATTCCTTAGAATAATTAGTCTTAATACTTAGGGCTTATACAACTATGGTTAAACAACAACTGTTGGAGTATTATACTATGTTACAGAGTCTTAAATTTTTCTTTAAAAGCTAAACTTTGTTAACATAAAAATATCAAGTAATTGTGGAATGGCCACTTTTCTTTCAATATTAAATGTGTTTATCATTTCCAGGTATACATGCCTTTAAAGTTGAAAATTTATCAAGCTACTATTTTTCAATCTAAATTTGTCTGCAGTTGTAATATTAAGCTTATAAGAATCATAAATTTTATTGTGAACTTATTTATATCATTTAATTCTATAATAGAATCTGTTATCAATAGGATATATGGAAAATTTATGATACTTTTTACACTGAGGTAAAAAAAATTAAATGTGAATGTACTTCTAAAAGTTAGGGAGAACCTGATTTATTTAAAGGTTAATATCATAAAACATTAAAATATAAAAAGCATTTGATCACACAAAAGGAAAGTTAAAAGCTCTCTTAGCCTCTATTTTTTATGTTTTGAATGTACTGTCATATTATGTTAATTAATGTTCATGTAGACTCTGGAAACAACATATGTAAACTTTGTAAAATGATGTTTATAGAGGAGGAAAAGATCATCTTCAGAACTAGAAGACTTTACCTAAAATTTGTGATGAGCTCCACCTTACCTGAGGTAAGGTTCTTCCTCCCACCTTGCTATGTATCAGAGTGCCTCCAAAATAAACCAGATTTCAGCTCATTTAAAGTTATATTCAAAAAATTCATTTTTATTGTAGAATTACTGTGATCTCATACAGGGAGTATAATACATAGCTCACCCAAAATTTAAGACACCTTTTGCACAAACTAAATATGTTTTTACTGTTGTTAATTTCATTTTATATTTTCTTTTAAACTCTATAATTGTTGCCTGAATAATGTTTACAAGATATATTGCTACAAGAGCAAACTAACTAAATTAGAGATAATAAGCTATCACCTATTGGACAGATAATATAGACCTTAATTAAGTAAAAGTGCTAAATGGCTGTAAAGTCATAAACATTGAAGTTAAGGCCCAGTACTATTATTTTATGCCTGGTGAGATTTGAGGGGAATCCTGAGGTGTACCAGGCATGGATTTAAGGTATGGACTGGGCTTAAGAACAGAACACTGGGCTCTCTTCATGTTACGAGTATATTGTGTGATGATCCAATGCCTCTTGAGCCTTCCTGGACACCAGTAGAAGTCTGCTCTTCCCTGTAGTAAGGTAGTGTAAACATGCAACCTGAGCAGTGGCCTGGCTATCTCATTAAAATGATTGGTTCTCACTTCATATATAAACTATTGCACTTCCTGAATAAATTGAGTCTGTGTCACAGAACCTGGCTCCATGTATCTGGGCAAAGGGGCACCGTCGCACTTACTCCCTTCCTGAGAGGCCAACCCACATCTGAAAACTGTTCTGGTTGCTTTATTTTGTGGTGAGTTGCTGTCATTGTTGAAATGATATTCTTCTAAAGCCTGGCAGATGTCACTCTGTGATGGACTGGGCACATTAGGTGTTGAAATGTTGGGCTGGTTGGGACAGCCTGTGGACCAGAGAGCAATGGAGGTGCCTGGGTCAGATTGAACTGGCAGGGACATTGTAGTCTGGCACACTGGGCTATAGGCCAAGCAGTGAAATTGCATGCATAGTCAGTCAAGCAGTAGGCAGGTTGTGAGGTTGATTTGAGTATTCCAACTGGGCCTCTGGGGTCCAGAGGACACTGGCAGGTTGTGGTCACAAGAAGCAGACAGATAGGGCAGGCAAGGAGCAGTTGGATATCAGAAAACTGGCAGGTGCCAGCAACAGGTAGAGCACTAAAGTGGGTGGAAGCCAGGGACTCAGCAGGTGACAAACTGAATGGGTTCAGGGGAAAGGTGGGTGCTGTGGTCTCATAAGTACCCAGGACCAATCAGGCTGTTAATCAGAGAGCTATGAGCACTGAAACTCACCACATCAAATATCTGATTCACTGTAGCCGGCCTTATGAGACCCTTTGAGCCACAGGACTCAAAGTGTTGGAGAGAGTTGGTTTCTCCCTGCCTCTGCAACTGGAATTTACCTAGGCAAAGATGATCTTGGTTGCTTCTTTTACCTAGGGTTGTTAATTTCAGTTAACTCTTTACTAGGCTCAGATAGGTTTATGCAAGCCTAGCCATAATCTCCCAGGTCTGGGTTTCCATTATCCATTGGAAGAGCTGTAGTTTACTCTCAAGATGACTCCTGAATCAGTTCTCCTATGATGATTGGTAATCTTGGGGTAACTTTTTAAAAATCCATTTAATGAGTTGAACAGTCTCTGGTTCAGCAAGAGCACATTGACCCTCCAGTTACAAGATTTTTCACTCAGAGCCTCAGAGAGAAATACTCTTTTCACCACTGGATTTCTTGGTAAGTGAGCTAGGAAAAATGTTGCCTCACTCTAATACACCATCTTCCCTCCTCAATAATAATTTTTTTGATTATTTCAAATGTGTACACAAAACTATGAGCTTTTCATATCTTAATTAACAAACCAAAACTAATGTGGATAGCAGTAATAATATTCATTTTTATGATATTTTATGAAGTATCCATTAAAAGGTAGAGCACAATATTTACAAGTTTATTTGACCTGAGATTCAGATTTAAGGAAATATTAAAGTCAAAGGAGAGTTTCAATGTTAAAACAGTTATGAGAGTAGGGCAGTTATTAAATAAAAAATATTCAAGTTTTAAAAACAAAAATCAATTCATGATAGAGATTCTTTTTAAAGAAATGATTGAGTCAGGCACAGTGGCACATACCACATACCACTAATCCCAGCTGTTTGGCAAGAGAATTTCAATTTCAATGCCACCCTATGCAATATAGCAAGACCGTAAGCAACTTAGTGAGACCTTGACCCAAAATAAAAACAAGAAATTAAAGGGCTGATGACATGAATATGTGGGTACAATCCATGGTCAAAATAAATAAATAAATGAATAAATAAATAATTAAGGCTATATTGGGTGTTAAAGGGACTCTGAGAAGGATGACAAATATTTTCTCAGTGTTTTGTTTAAGGAGGTGGTAATACCCTATGAAGAAACAATATATTCTTAAAAGTGAAGTATTAATAGGGTTGAAATCTCTGTAGACAAGTTTGATGGATGGATTTGGTTGTATTTGCCAAACAATCTGCAATAACCCAATCTTCCAATTAAAAAAAAATTTAAAACCCACTGATGCATAATAATTTGGACAAGATCTGAGTGTTAAAAATATCATAGTTTCACATATTCATCCAAAATTACCAAATTCATATACTTTACTATTAGTAATGCCAGGTAACAATGGCAGGTTAAGAACAATTTTAAGAGGAGTTCCTTTGCACTCCTCTGATAAGGTATTCCTAATTACTGCTCTTGAGTGACAGGACTTCAATACAAAAGTAACAATCCAGTATTGTTGGGTTTTCTTATATAGAGATTTAATATTTTTGTAATTTTTTGAAAAGAATTCTATCAAAATTGTTAGTTGAGTGTATGAGTTGATTAAGAAATCCTTTCTCAATATGAGGATTATCTGCTTATAACCAACCCCAGCTATGAACACAGATTTTCAAATATTATATTGCTTCAGTAAAACACCTCACCTCATATGAGGTGTCCACTAAGATGGCTCAGTTTTATAAACATGTCACCTCTCTGGGATGCCAGATTATCCAATGGACCTGAATTTTTATGTCAGATTTAAAGAAAGCTATCTTAAGCTTTATAGAAGTCAGAAACTAGAGACAGGTACATGGGTTCCTGTAAATGTCAGTGTTATGATTTAGATATTAGCTGTCCCCCAAAATCTCATGCATAAGACAATGCAAGAAGGTTTAGAGATTAAATGATTAGGTCATCAGAGTCTTGCCTATTCAGTGCATTAAGCCTCAGTTACGGATGAAATGGTAACTCCAGGCATGAAGTGTATGGCAGGAGGAGAAAGGTCCCTAGGGGTAGGCCTTTGAGGATTATCTTACATCCTTGTTTAGTAGAGCACTCTCTAAATCCTGGTACCATCTTTGCAGATGTTTCTATGCACCATATTCTCCTGCCATGATGTTCTGCCTCATCCCAGTCCCTGAGGAATGGAGCCAACCATCTCTGAACTGAGACTTCTGAAACTGTTAGCCCCATACTAAACTCTTCCTTCTCTAAAATTGCTCTTGTACATAATTTTGGTCACAGTCATAAAAAAATCTGACTAAAACAGTCAGATACTGATCCCTAATTTTGGACTAATATGTAAACTCATGTATTATGTATAAAAAGATATAGATAAAACATTTGATTTGTACACCAGTATTCCAAACTGCCTGTGAGAAGTTAAAAGAGACTTATGACACTCCCTGCCCTACAGCTGCCTTACACAAAAGGTCATAAGACTATATAATAGAGATGAGACACAAGGTACAGTCCTTGAAGTTTTCAGCTTCATAATACAGTGAAAGGAGATTTCTCCTTCCTTTGGAGTGTGATTGCCACTTGTGATCTACCACAAGAGGTTGAGAAACCCACTCTTAACCATTTCTTTGGGGAAAAATACATCTCAACAGAGTACAGCACAGATGAGAAATTTCAAAAGATTTTACAAAGGAGGAGACATTAAAATTACAATAAAACATGAATATATCTATAAAGCAATAGTATTTAAGGACATTAAATTCAAGCTAAAAGACAATTGTGTACTCACCAGAATGAAAAAAAAAAAAAAAGACAATCACACAATGCAGAAAAACTAATGGTCACAGAGGAGTTAAGTGATTGGAATTGTCAGGCCTGCTGTGGTAAGGTAAAAACTAAAGTAACTTTGGAAAATGGCATGGTGCTATCTACTGAGGCACATACTATGAAACATTAATTATTCCCCTAACAGAAAATAAGAGGAAACAATGATTATATGAGAATGCTCTAACTGGAACCCACCACTGCTGCCTCTACCACTGAAATAATTTCCTCTAGCTACCACCACACTGTGCAGGTTAGGACCCTTCAACCTGGATGATGGGATTCAGTTTTCACATAAGTACATACAGAGCCCCAGCACCATCTCAGAGAAAAGCATAGGGCAGTTGAATAATTCCAAACAAGGACCTAAAGGATAAAGCAAATTGGAAAGAGAAAAATAAATAAGTGGTAGAGGAGGCTAAGAAGGGGACTGAGGAGGAAAAAGTACCTGCTGAGTATGAAGAGGGAATAAACAATATGCAGAACATGAAGAAGAACAGGAGAAAGAAGATAAAGTGAATTCCAATTGCCAGAAATCAGAAAATGGGGTGACAGTGGGAGAACCCTTCCAATGGGTTTGGGATGAAATGCCCCTTGGAAAGTGAGAGTGGGAAAAAGCTATGGTGCAAACACTTTACCTGCTTGTAACTTGGAGAACTGCACAAGAGATGCCATTCTTTATACTCCAGTCTTCTCATTTCTACCTGTCTAGATGCTGACACTCCCCACTAACTCTCCCATTTTTACACCATCTGGCCTGCTCCATTTGAGCTTTCCTCTGGTCACCAGTTGTACTTCTCCCCTTACTTGCTCTTTTGCTCCCTTATACCATTTATACTCTGGTAGCCTCTCTTCGCAGCCCCAAGCCTTGCATCCTGCTCCAGCCCACCTCTTCCTTCTTCATCTTTAGATTTACTTCACTTCACTTCTCCTATCAGAGAGCAGGAGGCTGGGTTGAGGTCAGGGTCAGAAACAAACCCACAGTTTCACATTCTCCTCCAATTTTTCATTAAGAAGTTCAGAGGGAGTAATGCTTCTCTTTTATTTTTGCTTCCTTTGTTTTGAAAAAGGGATAAATAGCATTTACACAGAAAAGGAAAAGAGTACTTACATCAGACTTTATGAAGGGTTACAAAGAGGAAGAGGACACGAAGGTGTTCTTGGGGCATCATTAATGTTCTATTTCTTGGTGTAAGCAATGGTACATGGTATGTTTCCTTTATGGTAATTCAAGGAACTCTATCATTTCAATGCTTTTCTGTTCTTGCTGTGCTTTATAAAATCAATTTTATTGCATGAATGGCTGTGAGGAAGAGCAAAAGAAGGGATTTAAAAGGACATTTGGGAACATTTTATTTTTAATTTACTTTCATTTTTCTAATTACTTGTATATGCCAGTAGAACGCATTCATACACTTTGTACATCACACATAAATGGAATGTAAACTCTGGGAACATATTTTAAAAATAGACATGACAATTTGGTTGATTGTGGTGCTGGTTTCATGGATATGTACATATGTCACAAGATAAAAAGGATACACTTAAGATATGTGCAGGTTAATATGTGCTAATTAAATGTCCATAAGACCATAAAAAAGTGGGATGTATCTGAAGCTGATATTAAAAATGAAATATAGAGAATAAATTTGTAATCCATAAAATGATTAGGAATTTCTTAGCAAATCATTCATCTCAATAGTTTGAAAGAAATAAATTTTATAAAAATAAGAGTGGAGAAATGAAAATCCTAAGTGAAAGAATAAAATTAGAAGATATTGAAAATAAACATAACAGAATCACCAAAGTCAATGAACGTTTTTTTAAAAAGCGCAAATTAGTGCAACCACTCTGGAAGGCAGTATGGAGATTCCTTAAAAAACTTGGAATGGAACTACCATTTGACCCAGCTATCCCACTCCTTGGCCTATACCCAAAGGACTTAAAATCAGCATACTACAGAGATACAGCCACATCAATGTTCATTGCTGCTCAATTCACCATAGCCAGATTGTGGAACCAACCTAGATGCCCTTCAGTTGATGAATGGATAAAGAAACTGTGGCATATATATACAATGGAATATTACTCAGCCATAAAGAATGATAAAATTATGGCATTTGCAAGCAAATGGAAGAAATTGGAGAATATCATGCTAAGTGAGATAAGCCAATCTCAAAAAACCAAAGGAAGAATGATCTCGCTGATAAGTGGATGATGATACATAATGGGGTGTGGGAGGGGTTAGTTTTAGGGTTAGGGAGGGGGCAAGAATGGGGGAAGGAAGGACTGTATAGAGGGAAAAGAGGGATGGGAGGGGTGGGGGGAAGGGGAAAAATAACAGAATGAATCAACCAACATCACCCTATGTAAATGTATGATTACACAAATGGTATGCCTTTACTCTATGTACAAACAGAGAAAGAACATGTATCCCATTTGTTCACAATAAAATAAAAAAAAAAAAAGCAAATGAGCCAGATGTAGTGGAGCAAGCATGTATTCCAAACAACTCAGGAGGATTAGGCAGGAGGATCAAGAGTTCAAAGATAGCCTCAGTAACTTAGTGAATCACTTAGTAACTCAGAGTGATCCTGGTATATTCAACAATTCAATAAGTAAAAATTATATCAATTATATACTATGCAATTGCATATATATGCTTATATATAATGATGTCTCACGTGAAGTGAATATGTTCTGGGAAATTTATTCTAAGATGATTTTGCTATTTTCCAAATATCTGAGTGTAATAACAACAATCAAGTTGGGACAGAATACTACATGGTGAGGCTCTTTGTTATAGCCATTCCATTGATGTACATGAAGTCTAGCACTGACCACAACACCATAAGGCCACAATAGACTAATATTATAAAGTTAAAGCAATCAGTGTAGACCTCATGATAAAATTAACACATGGTGGAACTCAAGACAAACATCTTAATAAGTCCTTTGCTATTTAGACAGTTTTAAATCATAGAGATTATAGTGTAGAAAAGAGGAAAAATGGCATTCTTTCAAAGAAAGAGGCTAGGATATGGGGATATTTGTATGATAGTAAAAATGCAATTGTATCCTTTACTTATACCACATAATCCATTTTCATATATTAAATATAAATATAAGAATTATGAAAAGTGAAATATAAAAGAAAATATAAAGCATCCAAAAGTTGACATAAGAAAGTTAGACAGGATACATATGGTGGTGCACAACTGAAATATCCAGTACTCTAGAGGATAAGGCATGAGGATCACAAGTCTATTGCCAACCCAAGAAACTTAGCAAAGTGTGTCTGAAAATAAAATTTAAAAAAGAGTTGAAGATATAGCTCAGTAATAGTACACCAGTTTCAATCTCCAATATCACAAAAGGGAAAAGAACAACAAACAAGTTATTTCTTTTAAAATTCCACAAAATAACATTTCTAAACTTATAAATTATATGATATTAAAATAAAAATTCCATTCATCGAATGATTTCATGAAATGGTGCAAGGTCAAATGACCTAATTGTCTCCTATGTAATCCAAACACTTATAAGAAGAAAAATACAGACTGCAAAAAGAAAAGGAGGCAAGAGACTTGAGCAGTCACTTTAATAGGCCATATATAAGTGTTCCCTAATCATGAAAAACTAAACATCTTCAGAAATTAGGTAATGTAAAATAAAATCACATCATATGCATGAAGTTAAATAGTATTGATGAACATGTAGAAAAAGGCATTCTCATAAAGGGAAGATATAGTTTAAACTGCTATTATCCATGGGCAGAATTTTTTTCTAATTAAAAATACATGATACACCACCACCAGAAACAGAGACTGGAATTACAACACCTGGACATATGACGACATAACCATATTCCTCCTAGTTGAAACCCAGGGGCATGGTTAAAGGGGATGTATATTTAGGAAGAAATAAACAATAAGTTGTTAAAAGTAATGGTTCTAGAAGCTTGACACATTTTTTGTTATATTCAGTTTGACAAATACTAAAAAGCACCATGTATATTTTATAAAGTTGTCATATGAATGTTGTATTTCATATGTAAGAATACGTAAAAATGTGCAGAATTTGAGAAAATAAAAATACACAGGAAGTATATCAAATAACCAATTGCTCAACTTATACATAGATTGTAAAACTATCATAAGAAACACCATTGTCTCTAAGTTAACTATAATAATACCTCAATGAAGTTAAAGAAGAAAACAATGCAAAAACATCCAAACTTCTCCAGAAAGTTTTACATATATATAATTAGCCAAGAACTCTCTGAAATATAAAAGCAAAGTACCAGCTATCACTACCTAATACTAATATATGTTTTAAAATTATAATATTGTGGTAATATAAAGACCAAGAAATTACAATAGAGAAAATTAAGTAAATCCATATGTATCTAAATATTGTTTTTATTGTTAAATGCAATAAAAGGTCTATATAAATACAATCATATCAAGAAAAGTATTTAATGTAAATGAATGATACAATCCAGCATAAAGGTAGATATTAGAACTAAAGGCTCAGACCACTGGTTGGGATTGTGTGCAGAATGTGTGCAATGCCAGAATTATATTCCAGCACCACCCACCAGAAAGCAGATATTAAGAGGAATGATTATAAAAATATAGCAAAATACAAACCTCCTGACTCTTGATCCACTCACAGATACACCAAATCAATATTTATTCCTGTTTTGAATCTGTCTTAAAGTTATAAATTAATTAGAGGCATATAAAACAAAATAATCTATCATCAGATGAGTAGGAAAGGTTGGGTTATACTAGGACATTAGCATTCCTTGAGCAAAGATCCTTATAACTGGGATGAGATACTTAAATCCACTGTCACCCTGAGTAGAGGAAGACAGTTTGGATCATAAATATAGCACATTTAATTTTAAATTTCCTGTAGTTTGAATTTTAATTTAACTGGTGCACACAGAGAAAGAGACTAGATATACATGAGTATAAAGAGCAGAGTAAAGGAGTGGTTTTCTAGAAAAATGTGGTTTTATTTCATGACACAAGGGAAGAAGAAGAGTTAAAACTCAAGGGTCCAAATTTTCCCTAAAAGACATTTGTCAGCATAATCTGTGAAAGGATGTTGCTAACAGTTGAGCTTCTTTCTGTCCAACACCAAAGAGTTAACAAGGGAAATACAGTCCATAACTGGCAACCCAAGTGAAGTACTCCATGAGCCCTCTTCCTTGGCTCACCTCATTAATAACTCAAGGACTAAGCAATTCTTTCTGTAAGGAATTTGTCTGAAATTTATATTTTTCCATTCAATGGACTACATTCTAAACCTCCAGACTTTGGGAGCAATGACAAGTGCACATGTGCTTATCTCAGTATATCACAAAGAACAGGCTCCATATTGCTGTGCAAGCATTTCCATGGACTAAAATCCCTACCAGAAGTGAAGAAAAAGGTATAAATGTATAGATCCTTGTGTATTTCTAAAATAGAATCACATCACCTTCATTCAATGAGTATAAGATGACCTCAATTCTAACAAACTTGTATCATGAATTTAATGCACCATTCAACTATAAGAGTTTCTGTGACCTGAGTGCAGCTGTTAGAATGTCTACTATCAAAAAGTGGAAGAATAACAAGTACCTAATTATAAATATGGAAGAAAGAAACACTTTAAACTGTAGAAATAAAGTTAGTAAAACCAATTTGTAAAAAGCTTTGAAAGTTGAAAGTTCTTCAT
This sequence comes from Sciurus carolinensis, assembly GCF_902686445.1. Classification (NCBI taxonomy): domain Eukaryota; kingdom Metazoa; phylum Chordata; class Mammalia; order Rodentia; family Sciuridae; genus Sciurus; species Sciurus carolinensis. The sequence continues at coordinate 98,369 of NW_025920169.1, read as the reverse complement.
AAACTAACAGAATAATAATAATTCTGGGTGCATTTCCAAAGTTTTTGAAATCAGTAAGTTAAATAAATGATTGCATTCTCATTTTCACTTTAGCAGTATTCACAGTAGCAAAGGTCAGGAAACAACTGAAGTGCATTTTGGATGAGGGATACCCTAGCAGATTTCTTCCAGCTTTAGGGCACTCAGCTATTTCTTAAAAACTATACTACCTAAATTAAGTCTACTCTCTAACAAGATAAGACCCAAGTACTGATATTCACTACACTCTTTAGAGACATTAGATGTGACAGCTGTGGGATCCTCATATCAGATATTTCTGAAACACAGTACCAGGAAAATATCAGAGAGGGAAGGAGACATTTCTCACATAATTTTGATCAGGGGAACTCTCAACACAAAGACATTTTAACAAGGTGTCTGGACTTGGAGAGACAAAAGGAGAATACAAGTACATATTTTTACAAAGGCCAAGTGATTTTTCTCTACTTTTCTATCATGTGAAATTCTCATAAACAATAACAACAACAAAAGCCTTTGCTTTTATCTTTTTCTTTGGTACTGGTTATTTAACACAGGAGCATGTTAAATATGAGCTACATACGCAGTCTATGTTTCAAATATTTGAGACAGTTCTTTCTAAGTTGCCTATGCTCCACCTAAATTTCTGATGTTGACTTTTAATTACAATCTTCATGGCTTAGCCACCTGAATCTCTGGGATTTTGCACATTTTTATTGCACCCAGCCAGAAAACAAATCCTATAGAAAGTTCTATCCAGTTCTTGGTTAAAAAAAATTTTTTTAAATGTGCTCATTTGAAATGTAATAGGGGAATATAATTTATAATATTGAGGATTGGTAAAGTTGTCACTGGAAATATAAACAGGGAGCTGAAATTTTAAGATTTTATTGACATTTACATAAAGAGTTAAGCTGTGAGACAGGGTTCTGGATTTCACATTTTGCTCCCCATACATTTAGAACATTCAGGAGGGTTCAACCATGTTGGCACACACTTCCAGCATTTGTAGTCTATGATGAATATGAATATCTGTCGTGGAGTTTGTGGGTTGACCAAGAACAATGGCGAGATCTATAGTGTCTCTGCTCCAAAATTGTTTTCCAACATGAACAACCTCTAGCTTTTCTTGCCCCCCAAACGTCCTTACTATCTCCTTTTGAATATTGAGCTTGGAAGATTTGCCCCATTCCACATTCAGCATGGTCTTTGTTCAAATCTGGTGTTATGCCCTGTGAAACTGTGCTCATCACACCATCACCAAGCAGTTATTTCATTAGCTGGCTTGTAGTCTGCTCCCTCCCGGGGCCAGTGAGAGGACTCCTGGCAAGAGCCCACCAGTCCTTGTGACAGAGGGGCATTTGTCTGGTCAAGAAGATGAACCATTGTGTGAATACAGATTGGCAAAACTTTTCTGCATCTTGAGGAGATTTGATGTGCCCCTGGAGAAATCCCAGCAAGTAAGTATCTGGGTACAACCTAGTCTTATTGCAGCAGCCAAGAAGGAGGGGCCTGGCAGTTGGAGGGAGCACACAAAAACTCTCCTTGCTTGTTAGGTTCGTCTTGTCCTCCGTCCAAAATGCTGAGTGAATCATTCCCTCCTCTCGTCAGCCACCACAGGAGACACACACATTCACATGGAACATGGACATCCCATGTAACAGCTGTCTCCTTTCAAAACTTTGCAGTATAGGAAGGGAAACCTGACAGATGGAATATAATGTGTCCCAATTCAATGATCACTTAAGCCATGCCTCTGCTCTTCATGCTCTAATAAGCTGAACACTCACCACCCATCACTCTGTGTGTCTGCTGGGCCTCTAGGCCACTTTTCTGTCTCTGAAGAAGACCCGGGTTTTCCCAGTCCTGGAGGAGTGTGGTCAGAGTGCAAATCCACTGGTGCTGGTTCTAAGCTTGTTGAGCTATGTCCTCTCAGGAACCCCTGGGCCCCAGCTTGTTCCACTGGATCTTGTGGGGGCATTTAGCCTGCAGTAGGAGACAGGTGAGCAGGCTCTCAGCATGAATGGTGTGGGCCACAGAGCATGGTGCCACCTAGCGGGCCTGGGTGGAAGGGCCAGCTGTCAGGCGTCAGTGGGAACCCATGACTTGCCAGGACATGGAGGAATTGATCGCCCACGGGGCTGCATACCACATACAGCCTGGTTTCTCATTGACCAGGCAACAAAGATAGTGTTATTTCTTTAAAAACGCAGGACCTTGGCAGCCAGTCCCTTCATCTACTCTCTTATCCACACAGCTGAGCCGGTGCATTTCCTGAATGTTGGCTTGAAGCGGGTAGGAGGGGAATGGTCTCTGGTTGTCATGGGAACCACGACGCCACTGTGTTTGCAGGCTGCTCCTCAGTGACCTCAGGTGGAATCTGCGGTGCATGCCATGTCACGTGTGCCACTCATCAAAGTTCATATTGCCCAAGGCTTCACAAAAACTCTCGGGAGTGGAACCAAGTGTCTACTCCTAATGGAGCATAGAAGCCCCGCACCCTTCACAACTTAAATGCCCAATGCCTGCACCCTCCACTTAGAATAGAGGAGATCCAGGATGAATGGTTCTCATGTCACAGAAGAACTGGTAAGCAATTGATGCGTTTTTCTGAGTGGAATTGAATGCACCTGAATGAATGAAGGTAAAAGGATATGACCTTCTGGCACTTATTTCTCTGTAATGAATCTTGAGAGGAATAACTTATCATAACGAGCAGGAGATTGAAATTGAATGAAGAATGTTTTATTTTTGACAAGATACTTTGCTTCTGGGACCCCAGACCACATGAGGCACCACCACTCACCTTTCCCTTTTTAATATCCCCAACAGCATCTGGCTAAATTACTGAAGCACACTCTCACTGATGGAAACAGGCATAACACTGGAGGAATGACGTGTCTGCCTCATCCTTTCCTGAGAGCATGAGCAAGATCCATCTCCTGAACTGGCTTGTCCATTATGCACACCTCTCTGCTTTTTGGAATTTTTCAAAAAGAAAAAAGAGACAAAAGTTAAATTAAGAAAATATTAGGGTTGAGGAAAGTGTCAGGTGATTGTGAATATAATGGCTATGTAAGAGTGTGTGAATGATCCCCAAAATCTACATTCATAGTCACCAATTGAGCACATTCTCAATCCCAAATAGTCCTGCCTCTGCCCCTGCTCCTGGCATCCTGGGATCCCTAATAAAATTTTTCTGCTCAGGCATCAGCTACATCCATTTTCCTCCTTAATTGAAAGAGGAAAAAATCTTTCCCTCATGACACAATGCTAGTCTAGAATATTGGCATGCAAAAAAGATTCTTACAGGATTATTATGAACAAGAGTATTAAGAATTCCTCACGCATTCTTTGGCTTGGTCATGATTGCTTGCATGCATACATTTGCTCAAAGTAGGACTGTAGGTGATCAAATATTGTAACTCAGGGACCGGTCCTGTGATGGTGATATAGCCCAACACGTAGAGTGCCTGCCTCTCAAATTGGAGACCCAGGTGTGAGTCCCCAGCACTGGTAGATTGTGGAAATTCCAAACAAGCAAAAGAAAACAATTCAGAATCCTCTCACCTCTTTCTTTTCTCTCCTCCACTCCTCACAAAATGAATCAACAATGGAAAACAGAACCCGTTTCACATGCAACCCATTTCCAGTGACACCTTTCAGTTTGAAAATCTGCTCCAAGAGAGCCGTCATGCCCACTCACCTGCATTTCTTCAGAGTACTACTTCCATGACCTCACTCTACTCTCCTTATGACAGAGATCACAGGTCTCTCATGAGGATTCTTATGTAAATCATTCTTCAAAACCTTCTTCCACTGCACATTGTTCACAAGGTTTCTGTGGCAGGAAATGCAAAATGAATCCCTTTCTTCTACCTGGAACTCTCCAGGCTTCTTGAAAACACCCCCATTCTCTCTGACATTGTATGGTATTGTAAACATATAACCTGAGTAGTGGCCTGGCTATCTCATTAAGATGATTGGTTCTCACTCCATATATAAACTATTACACTTCCTGAATAAATTGAGTCTGTGTCACAGAACCTGGCTCTCGGTGTCTGAATTAAGGGGCACTGCTTCACTCACTCCCTTCCCGAGATGCCAACCCACATTTGACAACATTTTGGCAGCCAACGTGGGACCTCAAAGGAAGATGAAGTCCACAGAGTGCTGGGTGAGTGACCTCCTTATGGGAATCTACTGCCTTCCATTAGAGTTCCCCAGGCATGAACTTTACAAAAACAAAAAAGAAAACAACAAAGAAACAAAAAAGCAAAGTATCCAAAGAGATATTTCTCCAAAGAAGATGTGCAAATGGTCCACAGGCAGTGACAGATCCTCATTATCAACTAATCATCAAGGAAATACAAATTTTATTTCATCGTCAAATCTGAAAGTAAGTTTTGCTGGATATAAGACTCTCGGTTGGCATCCATTTTCTTTCAGGGCTTGGTAAATGTTGTTCCAGTTCCTTCTAGCTTTTAGGGTCTGGATTGAAAAATCTGCTGATATTCTTATTTGTTTTCCTCTGAATGTAGTTTGATTCTTTTCTCTCATGGCCTTTAAAATTTTGTTATTATTTTGAATGTTAGGTAATTTCATTATAATGTGCCTTGGTGTGGGTCTGTTGTAATTTTGTATATTTGGAGTCCTATAAGCTTCTTGTACTTGGTTTTCCATTTCATTCTTCAGATGTGGGAAATTTTCTGATGTTATTTTATTGAATAGAATGTTCATTCCTTTAGTTTGTTTCTCTAAGCCTTCCTCAATCCCAGTAATTCTTAAATTTGGCCTTTTCATGATATCCCATAATTCTTGTAGATTCTGTTCATGATTACTTACCATCTTCTCTGTTTAGTCAACTTTGTTTTCAAGATTAAATATTTTTTCTTCATTGTCTGAGGTTCTGTCTTCCAGGTGTTCTATTCTATTGGTTATGCTTTTTTTGGAGTATTTAACTTGGTTTAGTGTTTCCTTCATTTCAAGGATTTCTGTTTTGTTTTTTTTTTTAGTATCTCTCTTTATTGAAATTATCTCTTTCTTCCAGTATTTGCTCTTTTAACTGTTGATTTGTGCAATCATTTAATGCCTGCATTTCCTCTTTCATCTCTTCCTTCAATGCCTGCATTTGCTCTTTCATCGCCTCATTTGCTTCTCTGATTGTTTTAATTATGTACATTCTGAACTCCCTTTATGACATTTCTTCTGCTGTGCTGTCATTGGGTTTTATTGATATAGTGTCTAGATTTGTTTGGGACATTTTCTTCCCTTGTTTTCTCATATTGGTCAGATGTCAGTGGGACTCTGAGATATTGCAGATTTCCTCTATTGACTTATAGTGTCCCTGTAGATTTCCAGTATATCACCTCCCAACCTTCAGTAGCCTGAAATCTTGGAGGAACTTAAAAATGCAGTGCTTCTGAAGAAATCTGTCCCTAGCCCGCTACTCTTTCCAGGGCTTGGAACTGGCTCTTTGGGGAAAGGCTGTCACTGGGCAACCCGCTCCGAGAAACTGGCCATGAAAGGAGACTGTTGCCGAAGGGAGCAAGGCTGCTTGGGGAAGTCCCTGGCTTCCCTGCCCTGGTCCCTGAACCTGCCTGCAGGCCTGGGCCCACCGCTGGGTCTGGGACTTGGAGCTGGCTCTGTGCAGAAAGGCTCTCACTGTGCGGCCTGTTCCAAGAAGCTGGCCATGGAAGGAGCCTGCCACCATAGGGAGCAGGGCTGCTTGGGGAAGTCCCTGGCTTCCCTTCCCTGGTCCCTGAAGCAACCTTCAGGCCTGGGTCCACTTCTGGATCCGGATCTTTGAGCTGGTTCTGTGCAGAAAGGCTCAGAGAAGCAGGCCATGGAAGGAGTCTGCCACCAGAGCGAGTAGGGCTGTTTGGAGAAGTCTCTGGCTGGCGTGCCCTGGTCCCAGAAGCTGCCTGTTGACCGGAGCTCGTCACTGGCTCCAGGACTTGGAGATGGCTCTGTGCAGAAAGGCTCTCACTTGGTAGCCTGCTCTGAGAAGCTGGCTGTGAAAGGAGCCTGCCACCAGATGGAGCAGGGCTGCTTGGGGAAGTCCCTGGCTGCCCTGCCATTTTCCCTGAAGCCACCTGTGGGCCTGAACCCACTGCTGGATCCGGGTCTTTGAGCTGGTTCTGTGCAGAAAGGCTCCAAGAAGCTGGCCGTGGAAGGAGCCTTCTGCCAGAGGGAGCAGGGCTTCTTGGAGAAGTCTCTGGCTGCCCTACTCTGGTTCCAGAGGCTGCCTGAGGGCCAGAGCTCACAACTGGCACTGGGACTTGGAGCTGGCTCTGTGAAGAAAGGCTCTCACTGGGTGGCCTGTTCTGAAAAGCTGGTCATGTAAGGAGCCCGCTGCTGGAGGAAGCATGGCTGCCTGGGGAAGACTCTTGCTGCCCTGCCCTGCTCTGAGAAACCACCCCTGTCCAAGCCTGCCACCTGGGCCGAGTTTCACCCAGTGGGGTAGACTCACTTCATGGCTGTATATTATTCCTAGTTTCTTGATGCCTCCCCTTCTTGAATTCTGGGTTCTGGAGCGACAGGAGATGCAGTTGCCCTCTATTCTGCCATCTTGGGTCACCCCGTGGAAGGAACCTGCCACCACAGGGAGCAGGGCTGCCTTGGAGAAGTCTCTGGCTGCTCTGCCCTGGTCCCAGAGGATGCCTGCAGGCTGGAGCTTGCCGCTGGCTCCGGAACTTGGAGCTGGCTCTGTGCAGAAAGGCTCTCACTGGGCTGTCTGCTCTGAGAAGCTGGCTGTGGAAGGAGCCCACTGCTGGAGGGAGCAGGGCTGCCTGGGGAAGACTCTAGCTGCCCTGCCCTACTCTGAGAAGCCACCCCTGTCCAAGCCTGCAACCCAGGCTGAGCATCACCCAGTGGGGGAGACTCACCCCATGGCTCTATGTTAGTCCAAGTCTCTCAAGTTCTCTCCTTCTTGAATCTTGGGTTCTGGAGTGACAGGAGATGCAGTCACCCTCTATTCTGCCATCTTGGATCCTAAAAAGAATTTTATGTGTCATGATTCTAAAGTTGCCAAAAGAAAATTTTCAAATTATTTTAAGATATTTTGGTGATTTGGATCTGATTTGTGTGTGTGTGTGTGTGTGTGTGTGTGTGTGTGTGTTTGCCAGGGATTGAGCTCAGAACAAGAGAGCTACAATACGCAGCATGTTTTGTTTTATTTTGAGACAGGGTCTTGCTAGGTGTCTTAGACCTTGGAAAGTTGTTGAGGATGGCCTCAAACTTGCAATTTCCCTGTTCCAGTCTCCTAAATCACAACCTTGTAATCTATCCAAAAAACATAGGAATTCTTCTTATGGATTCTGGTAAGTAGCAATCTGTACTGCCCAGCATTTCAAGAGTGTGTTGCCTTAGATAGCAACAGTCTCTTCCTGAATAAAGTATTTTATAAGGGGTTACAATGTCAAATTCCAATTGTAGAACAATACTTGAAAATTTTGTGGCCTTCTTGATGCATGCCATGAAAATGAAGGTATTCTAGTATACTTAATTACTAAAAGATAAAGGTATTAAAGTTGCATTTCTAAGTAGATGGCAGATTTATATGTCACTGAATATTCAAAAGATAAATTGTGGGAAATTTACAATGTTATATATCTTCCATTCTACTGCTTCATAATAACATTTCTCCTGTCTGATAATTTTGCCATCAAAAGTGTGATCCAAACAAACTGCTGAAAATTGAGAACTGGACCACATAATGTCAGGAATGTTGTACTATGTATACCTTCTAAATGATGAAATCATCAAAATGCACAATGGCAGTGCCTATATGAATGATAATGTCCAGCTATTTGAAATAATAGGATATTATGCCACAGGAATTGCAGAAAACAACAATAGTAGAGGGGAAGAGAAACAGACACTAAAAAACTCTCCACAAAATAAGTTCTATAAACAACATGAAGACATCTGAAAAGATGAGAACAGTACATGTCACTGGGGAAATACAATTAAAAGTATTAGAAGATACCACCACTAATAAATGACACACTCTCACATAAAACCCAGTAGTTACAAATACTGGTCCATTAAAGAGCACAGGAATTCTCTTGATTGTGACTGGGATGCCAGATGAAGTCTTCTAGGAAAGGAGCACTATATTAATTATGATATCATATAATCCAGTGGTCACACTTCTGTATTTTGCCCAAATTGCAAAACTGTAGACACACTGTCACACACTCACATAGACTGTATAAAAATATAGTCTGTGACAAAAATAAACACAGTTGAGGGACAAGCTGTAATTAAGCTGAATTTTGTTTACTATGGAAACAGATTTTGTGTAAATTCAAATAGACTATATAAGGCCATTTGGTAATTAAAATTCACTGAGAAAAACAAAACATGTTAAGCATGAGAAGAAAATGAAAATTGGACACTAGGAAAATCAACTAATCACTAAATAGGCAACAATGAAAGAACTGAAGACCATAAAGCATACAGCATGTAGCGAACAAAGTAAAAATCATTGGTGTACATTCTCATCAGTATTACTTTAACTGTAAGTAGTCCCACCATTCAAATTTTAAGGCAAATGGTGAAAAAATGAATATAAAGTGGGATAGAAAACAACTGTAATCCAAGTAACTTGAGTGTTTGAGGTAGGACATTGCAAGTTTTTGGCTAACATCACCAACTTAATAATATCCTGTTTCAAATTAAAAATAAAACATTCACATATGTGGTGTTATAGCCCATATAGATTGATATCATGTACAACCACACAAATGGGAAGCTATACTCCATGTATATTAAATATGTAAAATTATACCCTTCTGCCATGTATATCTGAAAAGAGTGAATTTTTAAAAAATCTAAAAAGGGCAGAGGATATACCTCAGTAATAGAGAGATCCTGGTTTTCATTGTTTGCAAGTATTAAAAGTACTTCATTGTATATACGGGGTTCATTTTAGAATAAAAAGCACAAAAAGTGAGAATGAGTGTTACACAAAACTAACCAAGGGACCACTGGAATATCTATGCAAATATCAGATAAAATACAGTGTGACACAAACTGCTAGATGAAGCAAAAGACATTATGTATAAATTGGTCAATCACTCAAAATGATATAATAGAGATAAATACATTCATATTTAACCACAGAATCTCAGAATATATACAGTGAAAACTATCTGAATTTAAGAAAGAATGAAAGAGATCTATAATAAAAATTACAGTGCAATAGCTGACTTTCAACAGTGGATACAATGACTAAGAGAGAACAATGTTTTTGGTTTTGGTTTTGTTTACATACATACATATATACATATATGTATATACATGATAGTCAAGTGTATTGTGAAATATTAAATTTACATGGAGTACAAATTCCCATTATTGTTGTTGTATCTGATGTGGGGTTACACTAGTCATGTATTCACATATGAAATTAGGGAAATTATGTTTGATTCATTCTACTGTTTTTCATATTTTTATCTACTAACCTTCCCTTCATTCCCCTTAATCAAATTCAATAAACTTCTTTTCTTTACTCTCCTTCTTATTGTGGGTTAGCATCTGCATATCAGAGAGAACTTATCAGCATTTTATGGGGGATAATCTGGCTTAGTTCATTTAGCATGGCATCCTTCATTTCCATTCATTTACCATCAAATGCCATAATTTCATTCCTTTTTTGTGGCTGAGTAATATTCCATTGTGTACATATATCACAATATATCCTCCCCCCACATTCTTGAGCCTTTCAAATTGCTATAATTATAGGCAAGTTCTAGCATGTGCAGCTTTCAGTTATGCTTATTTAAAATTTATTTGTTCTTTTTAGCTATATATGACAGTAGAATGTACTTTGACATATTTTATAGATACATGAAGTATAACTTCTCAGTTTTGTGGTTGCAAATGTTATGCTGGTCATATATTCATATAGTAACAGAAAAGTAAGGTCTGACTCATTCTGTCTTTCCTATTTGAATCCCCTCTCCCTTCCCTTCCCTCTCTTTTGTCTAATCAAAAGTATTTATTCATCCCTGTCCCCCAATGTGTGTTATCATTCACATATCAAAGAGAATATTTAGCCTTTGGTGTTTGGAATTTACTTTTTCACTTAGCATTGTAGTCTTAGGTTCTATCATTTTACCAGCAAATATCATAATTTTATTCATATTGCTGACTGAGTAATATTCTCTCATGTATATATACCACAATTTCTTTATCCATTCATTTGTTGATGGGCACTCAGTTTGGTTCAATATCAAAGCTAGCATGAATTGAGTTGCTGTAAACATTAATGTGGCTGCATCACTGTAGTATACTTATTTTAAGTCCTTTTGGAATATGCCAAAAAGTGGGATAACTTGGTCAGATGGTCACTCCATTCCAAGTTTTCTGAAGAATTTCCATATGCATTCCAGAGTGGTTGCACCAATTTTCATTCCCACCAGCAATGCATGAGTGTGCCTTTTCTCACCATATCCTTCCCAACATTTACTGTTATGTATGTTCTTGATATTTACCATTCTGATTGCAGTGAGATAAAATTACAGTGTAGTTTTACTTTTCATTTCTTTACTTGCTAGAGATGTTGAAAAAAAATTATGTATTTTTTCACTGATTATATTTCTCCTTCTATGAACTGTCCGTTCAGTTCCTTTGCTCAATTATTGGTTTGATTGTTAGTTTTTGGTTAAATTTATTGCGTTCAAAAGGTCAACTTTTTGAAAGACAAATTTAAAAACAATAGAAACCAACTACCCTAAGGGTTCTATACAGAATGTTATGCCCCAAAATGCAGCACACACATTTTCTTGAAGTGTTCAAGGAAAGCTCTCCAGGATGGGTCATACTGGGGCCATTAAGGAAGTGTCAATAAGTTTAATAAGACTGAATCGGGTCATGCATAATTTGAGATCACAAAAAGTAAACTAGAAAGCAATAAGAAAAGGAAAATTAGAACACTCAGAAATGTGAAAATTAAAAAGCATGTGTTTAAGAAGAAATGAAAATTAAAAATGCTATAAACAGAGTTTAAAAGAAAACAAAATATATGAAAATTTATGGGATGTAGCAAAAACAATAAGCAGAGGGAAAGTCAGAGCTATAAAGTCCTAAATTATTAAAAGTTCCAAATAAATAACTTAAGTTTGTAATTCATTTGAAAAATAAAACAATGAAGTAAACCCAAAATTAGCAGAAGGAAGTAAATATAACAAAGACCAGAGCTGTGATAACATAGAGAATAGAAAATAGATTGAAGGACATCAAAAGTTGATCATGAAGATTGAAAAAAATGTTAAAAATAACCATGAAAATTAGAGAAAAGTTTCAAACTAAAACAATCAGAAGTAAAACAGTTATCAATATTGAATTTATCAAAACAAAGAATTATAATAATGAACCTTATGAACATTATGAACAATTGTGTGCCAAGAAATAAGATACATTAAATGAAATGGAAAAGTCCCTAGAAGAAAACTACAAAAAGTGATTTGAAAGGTAATGGCAAATCTAAAGATACCTAAAGCAAACAGAGAATGAATCAGCAAAGAAATCATATAAAACATCTAAATGAGAATCAAAATGCATCTATAATAACAGGTAGTTTGGCTTTGTAGAAAATACTAATATATAATACACATTATATTAGTATATATTAGAATAAAAAATATATATTAGTATTATATATTTCACATATATATATATATATGAAAAATTAGAATAAAAAGTGAAGAAGAGTTGCAGGGCATAAAGCCAATACATAAAAAATAAATTTGAACTGTGTGTAGTAGCACACAACTGGGGCCTCTAAAACTCAGGAGAATGGGGCAGGTTCAATGTCAGGCTCAGCAATGTAGAGAGCCTCTAAGTAACTTAATGAGACCCTATCTCCAAATTTTAAACAGGAAAAGAAAAGGGCTGGGAATATAGCTCAGGGGTAAGGACCTGAGTGCAATACAAGGCATCAATAAATAAGTTCATTCATTCATTCATTCAGTCAGTTATATTCTGTATATTAGCAATGAACATTAAAATGTGAAATTATGGAAAAAATTCATGTATAGAACCATGAAAGAATTAAATATTTACAATTTTAAATGTTAAATATATTTACAAAACAATTCCATGTCAGTATGCTGAAAATTTTACTCAAAATTTAAAAGAATTAAATGAAAAGGAATTCCATGTGGATTAGAATATACAGTGCTAAATGACAAATATCAGTTTGCTTGCTATACATGTGAATGCAAATGTATCAAACTCCCATCCTGACTTTTTCACAAAATTTAATGGTAATACTAGAATTAATATGGAAGTTCGGGGAACTGTGTTTATGCACCACAATCTTTAATAAAACTACAAAATTTGAAGACATATCTTTCCCAATTTCTAATCTTTGTTTATTCTTTCAGTAATATATAAAAGTAGATCTCTATCTTTCAACCTATATAAAATCAACTCAAAACCAATGAAATACCTCAACATAAGACCTGAATCTCTGAATATAAAATAAAGCATAGGGAAAACAATTTCCTACTTTACTCTGAGCAAATATATTTTGAAAATTACCTCCAAAACACAAAAGAAAACAAAATAATAAATAAATGTAAAACATTAAATAAAGTTAAATAACTGGATAGGAAATAACAAGCACTGCATGTTCTTAAGAGTAAAATTTTAAAAAGTTCATATCACAAAAACAAAAGAGTAAAATAATGGTTACCCAAGTATAGGGGGTGGAGAAGTAAAATTCAGAGGGGTTAAAATACACAGGAAAAAAGAATTTCTATGGACCTAGAATATAGTAGGATAACTGTACTGTTAACAATTCTTGTGTTCCAAGGTAACTAGATTAAAGGATTCTTTGAGTTCTCTCCTTAACAATAAAGATACAAGGTAAAGGATGCTAAATACTTCCTAGTTTATATAACATATACACATTTTGAAGCTTCACTCTGAATCTCATAGAATCTATTTTTATACATTGTTTACACATAAAATTTAAAATTAAGGAAAAACCACCAAACCAATAAAATACAATATACACTTCCAAAAAATATAATATACTTCTATTAGGAAAAACATTGAACAACACATTAAAACTAAAAAATAAAAATTCGTGGAAGATTGCATGAATTAGGAACAAAAGTGATAAAGATAAATCCACAACAATGACCATGAAGGAAAACAGCTGTGATGTTCATGTAGGTGAAAATTAAAGATTCAATGAGAAGTGGAAGTTGAATAACAAACAAAAATAGACAATATCTTAATTCAGAGTCACTTGTGCAGCATTGAAAAATATCCTCTCTCCTTATGTAAAATTAATGTTATTTTTTCTTCTAGGATGTTTCAGTCTCCTACATGGAGGTATGAACTCATTGTCTTATAAAGTCATCTTTTTTCTCTGTTAAGGAGTATCATAACCCATCATTTTATATGAATTTTATTTTATAGAAACATCAAAACAATCTCACACATAGGAAGCCTACTCTCTTTTCCCCTGACCAAAGCAGCTTCATAAATTCACTATTTCTATGGTGTAGTATAACTTTAAATCTCACATGATTTAAAGTTTTGCATACAGAAAGAAAAAAGGGAGCATTAATAAAATGACTTTTTAACCTTTGCACTTATCATCATAGTCAATATTCACAGCAAAGGACCCTACCATTCATCTTTCTCCCTCAAGTTTAGACCCTGGTGGCTAATGTGTTTCATGTAAATATATTTTTCATCAGAATTTAAAAGTCCAGAGCTGGGGATATAGCTCAGTTGGTAGAATGCTTGCCTTGCAAGCACAAGGCCCTGAGTTCAATCCCCAGCACCACACACACACACACAAAAAAAGTCCAAACCCGGATATATCTTTTTCATTAATCTACCAGGAAAAAAATGTATTAACACTTTCTCATTTTTAATCATTGCTTCCCCAGATCCCTTGAAACCACTAGCCAGCATACAATTGCCTTCTAGAAAAATGTTATGTATGAATACAGCTTCTTGCTTAAAGTCTACATAAATTACAAAGTTTATCTCTTCAGTATGAAGAATCTTACTACTTCCTAATCACTTTAAAGTATAAACATGCAGCGTGAGCCACAGTTTCTTAATATATTTACAGTTTTTACATCAAAGAAATATACATTTTAGGTCATACTCTCCAGAGATTGGTTCCAAGACTCTTAGGGGAACACCTAAAATATTGGATAGTGCAGCAACCTATACTTTAAAATGTGTGAACTGAAAATCTAAAATTCAAAATGCTCCAAAATCTGAAGCTTTTCTGAGTGTCAATATAATGCCTAGTGGAAATGCCTAGTGGAACTACTGTTCAGGATATTCTAGGTGTAAGATCCACTCTGAGGGAATATTTTCATTTTGATAGTGTCCACTCTTTCAGGTCTAGAAAGAAGTTTTGGTAGAAGAAGTGATTATTCATTTTGTACTTGATTATGTAAATGAGACATAGTCCTTTTTTTTCTTTTGTGGTGCTAGAGGTTGAACCCAGGGTCTCCTGCATGCTAGACAAGTGCTCTTCTGTTGAACTGCATCCCCAGCAACTAAATCTTTTGTTATCGTAAATTTTACGACCAGATAGAGTGATAATAAAATCACTTAGAAATTCAACTCAATTTGGAGCCATTCCAGATTTTCGACCTCCAATAATGGCTTGTGATTTCTAAAAGGAAAAGAAATTTTCCAAAACTTAGCAGCATCTAAGATCATCCATGGACTATGCGTCCCCAGTTTATTCACTTCCTGCAGAGCATCGTGGAGGCAATGGACTCTGGTGTCCTTCTAAACTGTTCTGCTCACTAGGCATCATCCACTGTGGTTGCCAATCCTGTTTATCTTTTTCTTCTCTTTGACTATTTGTCAAATGACAATTTGAATTAAATACTACTAAAGAGTATGAATAGAAATTTAAAAAAGGACAAGGATTCTTTGGGATAAGAGACCAAATCACAGTGAAAGTCCCTCTGTTGAGGTTCAGTCATGAGTTGAAATTGTCTCTAAAATGTTATTTTTTCCTCTAGTGCAAGTGGTCAAGTTTTTAGAAGCTGGACCTAGTACCTAGTGACTGCATAAAAATATAAATTGACCAACATGTGTTCTGATTTCAACACAAAACCTGTAAAAGTGGCACTATCTTGAATCATATATTAGATGAAATGGTTTAATTTTTTTGTTAAAATGCTTTTTGATTTCATAGTAAAATACAGAACTAGTTAGAATGTCACTTACCAGCAATTATAATTGTGTAAACAGCCAAGTGTTTGAAAACATATAACCATGTGTTAAGGATTTATTTTTGAGTCAATTTTATCTTTATACAGAAATTGCAAAGAAAGTGCAGAGATTTCCCAGGTAGCCTCATCCTTGTTTCTATTTGTTATGATTTATGTGCTCTGTCTAAAATGGGTTAATGTCCTAAGAAATATGTCATGAAGAACAAACACTAGTGTGCTATCACTCAGTGCAGTTGCATTTCCTTTGGATTCTCAGTTCTGTCTCTTCTTGTTTCAGGACCACATCCAGGATTCCAAATCACATTCAGTTCCTGTCCCTATGGATTTCTCTTTGTGGATGAACAGTTTCTCAGACCTTCCTTGTTCCAATGACCTTAACAAGGTTGAGAAGGACCTTTCAGGTACTTTTTACATTGTTCTCTATTGGAGTTTACTTTTTATCTTCATATTTATCCTGGTACTGTGTGTCTGGGGGAGTCAGGTCACAGAAGTGCACAACATCTCTGTGTTCTCAGGCCCCAAAGGGGAATATCCTGTTAGTACTGACTGTGCTCACATGGTTGAGGCAGGGCCTTTCAAGTTTCTCATTAGGAAGTTTCTGTCTCTGTGTGTTCACATTTTCTGTGATCTTCTGGAGGATGTCACTCTGCATGACCTGCACATAAGGAACAGGGAGTTAGCTCCACCTCCTTGATGGCTGAGTGTGTGCCCCAATTATCTGAAATTCTTCTGTACAGTGGTTTCCAATCAACCCATTTATTTATCTATTCAGTTACTTATTTGTATCACTGTAGACATTGGAGAGTTACCTTAGGCTGTTATTTATTATCCAATTCTGTAGTTCCTCATTCTTCAATTTATTCTTGGTTCAACCTTTGGTGTCTTTCCACTGGGATCTTTTTTTCCATTATCTACTGTTGTGCTATAGCACATTTTCTTGCTTTGTCCCAAAGCTCTTTCTGATATCTAACTGTTACCCTGACTTTGTACTTACTCCTTTGGTTCTAGTATCTTCCACTTCTTCAAAGAGCCCTGACTCCTAGGATTAGAGACTTATATAAAAATTTTATTTCTGGCTGGGTATGGTGGAGCACACCTATAATCCCAGTCACTTGGGAGGCTTAGGCAGAAGGCTTACAAGTTCAAATGAGACCCTAAGCAACTTAGACCCTATCTGTAAATAAAGTAGCAAAAAGGGCTGGGGTGTAGCTTAGTGTTTAAGCACCCCTGGGTTCAATCCCTGGTACCAAAATAAATAAATAAATACATTAATTAATTAATAGTACACAAATTTCTATTAAAAACTTTCATCTCACAATTAAGTGTGCCCATGCATTTTTAGAATGATGTTTTTATATATGTTTTATATATATATATATATATATATATATATATATATATATACATATATATGTATATATGTATATATATGTAGTCTTATTTATTTATTTATTTATTTTAGCTGCAGATGAACATTATACCCTTATTCTCATTTATTTATTTTCATGTGGTGGTGAGGATCAAACTCAGTGTGTTACAGGATCCAGGTGAGTTCTCTGCCACTGAGCCACACCCTCAGCTTCTACACATTGCATCTTTTTTTTTTCTTTTTTTTTTTCCTCTCCTGGTTTTATGAACCAGCATGGGGCCACCAAGATGAGGGAGGTAGTCTCATTCCTCTTATATTTTAGCTTAAAATGTGTTATTGTCATAACCTAGCTTAAGCACTAACTACATATTTAAATTTATTTCTTTCCAAAGATCTCTGTTCTCAGGGTACCTGATGTATAACATCAACAGGATTACAATTAGATATAAATTTTGATTTCAGGAAATGCTTTTCCTTCCTAGTCATGTCCAATCACTGTCAATACACATATGATAAAACCAGTTTGCTTTTATAAGACAGCATTTCACTTTCATAAGCAGTCAGAGCACTGTCAATATCCTGCTTTCGTGTTAGTTATGTAAAACAATGCCACTTAAGGAAACTGGATGAAGAATATACAAAATGTATTATTTTACAAACTTCCTGGGAGACTGTAATTATTTTAAAATAGTGTTTTACCTTATTTAGGGTGATGGGGTTTGACCCCAAGGTCTCCCTCACACTGCCAATGCTCCACCACTGAGCAACATCCCCAGCCTTTTTAACTTTGAGAATTGTCATTAAACTGCCTAGGAGGATTTCCCAAACATGTGACGCTCCTGCATTGACCTCCCAAAGTAGCTCATTTTAGAGGTGTGTACCACCATGCCTGGCTCAAAATGTTTTAAAAATCTAAACAAAATGTTACTCAGAAAAGAACAAGAGGAGGAAAACACAGAAGTGAAAAAGAAAATAGAAATGGACTTAGAAGAGAATGTGGGACTCACCTAACCAATGGAGGACATCTTTCAAGGGTATTGTGTCCCCTTGAAAAGGATGAAGTGTTTGATATAATAACTGCCCTGTGGCCTTTAAGATGAAGGTAATATCCATACTCTAGCATCTAAAGCTAATTTATAGCATCTCTGAGGCCCTTAACATCAATGAAATATCAATGCTAATGCATGTTAAACTAGTATAATAGCTGTCCCATGGCCTTTAATATTGAAGTAATTTAATATTGTAGCATATTATACATACATACTTGCTGTCCTGTGGCCTTTCATATAAATATGATATGTGCTATGTGGCATCTAAAACTAATATAATAGCTGCCTGTGGCTTTTCACACTGATAAAATAATCATACTCTAGCAGGTAATGCTAATGTAATATTTTTCCAGTGGACTTTAGTACTAATGTAATCTCCATAGTAGAACATTTATACTTGATAAAATAGGTGTTCTATGGCCTTTCAGAGTAATATAATATGTATAATATATAATTTTAAACTAATGTAATAGCATCTTAAACTATTCTAATAGCTGGTTTGTGGACTTAAATAATAATGTACTGTCCATGCTAGAGCATCTAAATTCAATATAATGCCAGACTTTTCATTTAGTGCTAATATAATATCCATAGTGTAACATCTAAAACTAATAAAGTGACTTCCATGTGACCTATGATAAGCATATGATATCCATACCATAGCATCTAAAACTAGTATACTAACTTCCCTGAGGCCTTTAACTTTAATATAATATGAATACTGCATTCTCAGAAACTATATAGTAGTTGTCCTGTGGCCTTTAATGGTAATATACTATCCATACTACAGCATCAAAAACTGCTTTTATGGTTGCTATGTGGCCTTTCATACTAAGATAGTATGCATATTGTGGCCTCTAAAACTAGTATAATAGCTTCCATGTGACCTTCAATACTAATTGAGATTCACTATGATACAAAAATTTTATAACAGATGCTCTGTGATCTTTAATACTAATGATATCCATTCTATAAAATCTAAAACTAATAGTATAGGTATTATATTCTTTGGTCTTTAATACTACAGATGTTCATCCTTTGCCATTTAAAACTAATGTAGTAGATTTCCTGTGGCTTTAAAATATTATAACACTCATTCTACAGTATCAAAGATTAATTTAAGAGCTGTGTTGTGGAATTTATATGAATTAAATATCCATACTATAACATTCAACACTAATATAATAGCTGCTTTGCTATCCTTTACAGTAGTATTATATACATAATGTATCATTTCAGTCTAAGGTCCTGTGGACCTTAAAACCAATGTACTATACAAACTGTCTCATGTCATCTAATCTAATAGATGCCCTGTTTCCTTTACTACTAATGTAATGTCCATCAATAGCACTGACATTCAATATATTTGCCTCTAATACTAAGATGATGTCCACACTCTAGTATCTAATGTGAATATAATGACTACCCTGCAGCCCTTAATACTTATGTGATATCCATTACATAGCCTCTATAAATAAACTGATGTAATAGCTGAACAATGACCCTTGATATTCCTGTAAAGCCAGACTATAGAAGCTCATACAATATGTTAGCTGCCTGTGACCTTTAAATAGGCTATTTATTCTACAGCTTCTCAAGTTAGCATAATAGATGCCATGTGTTCTTCAATATTAACTTAATATCCATATGATAGCATGTCTACCTAATATAATAGGTTCCCTGTGGACTTAAACATTAATATAATATCTATAATATGACATCTTAATACCACCTATGTCCTGTTCCCTTAGTACTAATATTATATCCATGTTATAGGATCTAAAAGTAGTATAAGCAATGACTGGTGGCCTTTAATGTTTATATGATAAATGTATTGCATTCTTTTTTATTTATTTTTTTACGTTTACATAGGGTAATGATGTTTCTTTTTTTCCCCTTCCCCCCCACCCCTCCCACCCTTTTCCCTTTATACAGTCCTTCTTTCCTTCATTCTTACCGCTCTCCTTAGCCTAACTCTAAACCTAACCCTAAACCTAAGGCTAACCCCTCCACCCCCATTATATGTCCTCATCCGCTTATCAGCGAGATCATTCGTCCTTTAGTTTTTTGAGATTGGCTTATCTCACTTAGCATGATATTCTCCAATTTCGACCATTTGCCTACAAATGCCATAATTTTATCATTCTCCATTGCGGAGTAATATTCCATTGTATAAATATGCCACAGTTTCTTTATCCATCCATCAACTGAAGGGCATCTAGGTTGGTTCCACAATCTGGCTATGGTGAATTGAGTAGCAATGAACATTGATGTGGCTGTATCTCTGTAGTATGCTGATTTTAAGTCCTTTGGGTATAGACCAAGGAGTGGGATAACTGGGTCAAATGGTGTTTCCATTCCAAGCTTTCTGAGGAATCTCCACACTGCTTTCCAGAGTGGCTGCACTAATTTGCAACCCCACCAGCAATGTATGAGTGTTCCTTTTTCACCACATCCTCGCCAACACCTGTTGTTGCTTGTGTTCTTGATAATCGACATTCTAATTGGGGTGAGATGAAATCTTAGGGTAGTTTTGATTTGCATTTCCCTTATTACTAGGGATGTTGAACATTTTTCATATATCTGTTGATTACTTGTACATCTTCTTCTGTGAAGTGTCTGTTCATTTCCTTAGCCCATTTGTTGATTGGATTATTTGTATTCTTTGTGTAGAGTTTTTTGAGTTCTTTATAGATTCTGGAAATTAGCGCTCTATCTGAGGTATGGTTGGCAAAAATATTCTCCCACTCTGTAGGCTCTCTCTTCACATTTCTGATAGTTTCCTTTGCTGAGAGAAAGCTTTTTAGTTTGAATCTATCCCAGTTGTTGATTCTTGCTTTTATTTCCTGTGCTATGGGAGTCCTGTTAAGGAAGTCTGATCATAAGCCAACAAGTTGAAGATTTGGACCTACTTTTTCTTCTATAAGATGCAGGGTCTCTGGTCTGATTCGAGGTACTTGATCCATTTTGAGTTGAGTTTTGTGTAGGGTGAGAGATAGGGTTTAATTTCATTCTATTGCATATGGTTTTCCAGTTTTCCCAGCACCATTTGTTGAAGAGGCTATCTTTTCTCCATTGCATATTTTTGGAACCTTTGTCTAGTATGAGAAAATTGTATTTATTTGAGTTTGTGTCTATGTCCTCTATTCTGTACCATTGATCTACCTGTCTATTTTGGTACCAATACCATGCCGTTTTGTTACTATTGCTTTGTAGTAGAGTTGAAGATCTGTATTGCGATACCCCCTGCTTCGCTCTGCTACTGAGGATTGCTTTAGCTATTCTAGGTTTTTTATTCTTCCAGATGAATTTCATAATTCCTTGCTCTATTTCTGCAAGGTACATCATTGGGATTTTAATTGGAATTGCATTGAATCTGTATAGCACTTTAGGTAGTATAGCCATTTTGATGATATTAATTCTGCCTATCCAGGAACATGGGAGATCGTTCCATCTTCTGAGGTTTTCTTGAATTTCTTTCTTTAGTGTTCTGTAGTTCTCATTGTAGAGGTCTTTCACCTCTTTTGTGAGATTGATTCCCAAGTATTTTATTTTTTTCGATGCTATTGTTAATGGGGTAGTTTTCCTAATTTCTCTTTCTGAAGATTCATCACTTATGTATAAAAATGCATTGGATTTATGAGCATTGATCTTGTAACCTGCTACTTTACTGAATTCACTTATGAGTTCTAAAAGTTTTCTGGTGGAATTTCCAGGTTCCTCTAAATATATAATCATGTCATCAGCGAACAGGGATAG